>NW_026739436.1:4965678-4991247 GCF_022355385.1 Mustela nigripes
TTTTTTTTTTTTTTTTTTTTTCCTCTCGTTTCAGTGAGGAATTCTGATTGCTCAAAAGCATTCCAGGGTGCACCTTGACCGCACCACAGTCAATATATAAATATATATCCATTCAATCTTCTCTCACCAAAATGAGGAGGAGAAGGAATGCCCAACAGAAGAAAAATATGGAGGATGGGCCTTCTGCAACAGAGCTAATGGCTATCAATATAGACAATATGTCGGAAAGATAATTCAGGCCCACAATTATCCAGGCAATAGCTAGATTGGAGAAAGCCATGGATGACCAAACATAATTGATTAGGGTGGAATTGAAAGCCACCAGAGTTGATATTCACAATGTTAGGACAGAAAGGAAAGCCACCAGGGATGAGGTTCACAATGCTCTCAATTAGTTCCTATCTAATCTAAATTCTGGAAAACCTAGGTAACTGAGACAGAAGATAGAATTAGTGATCTGGAGGACAAACAGAGATGGAGAAAGGATCAGGAGGAATCCTGGAACAAACAGCTTAGAAGCCACGAAAACAGAATAAAGAAAATAAATGATGCCATGAAACGTTCTAAAATCAGAATTATAGGAATCTCTGAAGGAGAAGAGAAAAGAAAGAATTCTATAAGATATAGTGGCACAAGTTCTTCATGAAAATTTTCCAATCTCATGAATGGAGCCAGAATTCATGTACTAGAGGCATAACAGTCTCCACCCAAGATTATAGATTAAAAAAAAATCAAAGCACCTGATAGTGAAATTGAGAATTCATAAGTGTAGATACAATCCCTGAAAGCTGCTAGGACAACGAGGCCCCTTACATACAGAGGAAAGCCCATCATGATCACATCAGACCTGTCCACAGAGACCTCTGAAGTCAGAAAGGGCTGGCAAGATATATCCAGGGCACTAAATGAGAAGGACATGCAGCCAAGAATACTTTATCCAGCAAGACTGGCATTCAAAATGGATGGAGAGATAAAGAGTTTCCAAGACCGGCCAGGCTTAAAAGACTATTTCTGCCGACACTGCAGAAAATATTAAGTGGTTTTTATAAAAGAGAAAAAACTCCTAAGAATAGTATGGAACAGAAATATATAGAAAATCTACAGAAAGAAAGACTTCAAAGGTAACATGATGTCAATAAAAACGTATCTATGAATAATCACTGTCAGTGTTAATGGCCTAAATGCGCACAAAAAAAATGACACAGCATTGCAGATTGGATAAAATGACAGGACCCATCCATATGGTGTATACAAGAGACCCATTTTGAACCTAAAGATACACCCAGACTGAGAGTGAAGGGATGGAGAAGCATCTTTCAACCCAATGGGCCTCAAAAGAAGGCAGGGAGCAATTCTCATATCAGATATATTAGATTTTAAACTAAAGACTGTATTCAGAGACACAAAAGGAAACTACATCATTCTTAAAGGAACTATCCACCAAGATGATTTAACAATTGCAAATATCTATGCCCCGAATATGGGAGCAGCCAATTACATGAGAAAACAGTTATCCAAGATAAAGAATCATATTGATTTGAATAGATTAATAGTAGGACATCTTAACACGCCTCTCTCAGAAATAGACAGATCATCCAAGCAGAATATCCATAAAGAAACAATAGCATTGAATGATACATTGGACCAGATGGACCTCATAAATATATATAGATTATTCCACCCTAAAACAACAGAATGCTCATTCTTCTCAAGTGCATATGGAATGTTCTTCTCAAGAATAGACCACATACTGGGTCACAAATCAACTCTACCGATACCAAAATATTGAGATTATTTCCTGCTTATTCTCAGGTCACAATGCTTTGGAATTGGAGCTTAATAACAAGGAAAAGTTCTGAAGGAACTCAAACACCTGGAAGCTAAAGACCACCTTACTTAAGAATGCTTGGATCACCACACACAAAAATAGACTCCCATTGGATGAAAGACTTTAATGTGAGAAAAGAATCCATCAAAATCCTTGAGAACAGAGGCAGCAACCTCTTTGACCTCAACCGCAGCAACATCTTCCTACGGACATCGCCAAAGTCAACAGGAGCAAGAAAACAAATGAACTATTGCAATTTCATCAAGATCAAAAGCTTTTGCACAGCAAAGGAAACAGTGAACAAAATCAAAAGACAACTGACAGAATGGGAGAAGATATTGCAAATAACATATCAGATAAAGGGCTAGTATCCAATATCTATAAAGAGCTTGGAAAACTCAACACCCAAATACAAATAATCCAATCATGAAATTGGCAGGGGACATAAACAGACATTTCTGCAAAGAAGACATCAAGATAGCCAACAGACTCATGAAAAAATGCTCCACATCACTCGGCATCAGGGAAATACAAATCAAAACCTCAATGAGATACCACCTCACACCAGTCAGAATGGCTTAAATTAACAATCATGAAATGACAAATGCTGGCGAGGATGCGGAGAGAGGGGAACTCTCCTGCACTATTAGTTGGAATGCAAGATTGAGCAATCACTCTGGAAAACAGTGTGGAGGTTCCTCAGAAAACTGAAAATAGAGATATCCTATGACACAGAGATTGAACTACTAGGCATACATTCTAAAGATACAAACGTAGTACTCTGAAGAGGCACGTGCACCCGAATGTTTATAGTAGCAAGGTCGACAATAGCCAAACTATGGAAATGAACCTAGATGTCCATGAACAGATAAATGGATAAAGAAAATGTGGCATGTATACACAATGGAATACTATGCAGCCATGAAGAGAAAAGAAAACTTGCCATTTGCAATGAAGTGGATGGAAATAGAGGGTATTATGCTTGATAAAATAAGCCAATCAGAAAAGACAACTATCATATTATCTTCTTGATATGAGGAAGTGGAGATGCAATGTCGGCGTTTGGGGGTAGGAATAAACAAATGAAAGAACATGAGATTGGCGGGAGACAAACAATAAAAGTCTCAATCTCAAAAAACAGACTGGGGGTTGCTGGGGGCACATGGATGGGAGAGGGTGAGAAGATATTGATATTGGGGAGGATATATGCTATGATGAGTGCTGTGAAATGTGTAAACATGGCGAATCACAGACCTCCACCACTGGGGATAAAAAGAAGTAATATGTTTATTAAAAAATAAATTAATTAATTAAAAATAAAAATAGATTGAAATATTGGATAAATCAGGATACCAAAGAAGAACTGAAACAATTCATGGAATCCAATGAGAATGAATACACTATGGTAAACCTATGGGATACAGCAAAGGTGGTTCTAAGGGGGAAATACATAGCCATCCAAGCCTCCCTCAAAAAAAATGGAAAAATCCAGAATACACAAGCTGTTACTACACCTTAAAGAAGTGGAGAATCAACAACAAATCAAACCAACTCCACACATAAGTAGGGACATAATCAAGACTAGAGCAGAGATCAATGAGGTAAAAACTAGAGACACAGTAGAACGTATCAATGAACCTAGAAGCTGGTTTTTTTAAAGAATCAATATAATCGATAAACTATTGCCCACACTAATCTTAAAGAAAAGAGATAAAGCCCACATTAGTAAACTTATGAATGAAAAGGGAAAGATCACAACTAACAGAAAGGAAGTAGAACCAATCATCACAAGTTATTATCAAGAGCTATATGCCAATAAGCTAAGTAACCTAGATAAAGTGGATGCATTCCTGGAAAATTATAAATGTCCAAAATTGAACCAGGATGAAATTGATAACCTGAATAGACCAATCTCTAGTAGCTAGATTGAAGCAGTGATCAAAACACCATAAAACAACAGCCCAGGACCTGATGGATTCCCTGGGGAATTCTACCCAACTGTCAAAAAGTAATAACACCTATTCTACTGAAGCTGTTTCAAAAAATTGAAGCTGAAGGAAAACTTCCAGACTCTTTCTATGAAGCCAGCATAATCCTGATGCCCAAACTAGTCAAAGACCTTACCAAAAAGGAGAATTTCAGAACAATATCACTGATGAATATGGATGCTAAGATTCTCAACAAATCATAGCCAAGAGGATCCAATAGCACATTAAAAAGATTATCCACCATGACAAGGTGGGATTCGTCCCTGGGTTACAGGATGGTTCAACATTAGCAATCAATCAATGTGATAGAACAAATCAATAAGAGAAGAGAGAGGAATAACATGGTCCTTTCAATAAATGAAGAAAAATCATTTGACAAAACCTAGCATCTGTTCCTGATCAAAACTCTTCAAAGTATAGGGACAGAGGGAACATTCCTGAACTTCATCAAATCTATCTATGAAACACCCACATCAAATATCATCCTCAATGGGAAAAAATTTGCGTCCTTCCCGTTGAGATCAGGAAAGGACAAGGATGCCCACTCTCACCACTCTTGTTCAACATAGTATTAGAATTCCTAGCAACAGCAATCAGAAAACAAAGAGAAATAAAAGGTATCCAAATTGGCAATGAAGAACTCCAATTCTCTTTCATCATAGATGACATGATTCTTTATATGGAAAACCCAAAGACTCCACCCTCAAATTACTAGAACTCATACAGCAATTCAGCAATGTGGCAGGATACAAAGTCAATGTACAGAAATCAGTGGCTTTCTTATACACTAACAATGAAAATAAAGAAAGGGATATTATAGAATTGATTCCATTTACTATAGCACCAAGAACCATAAGATACCTGTGAATAAACCTAACCAAAGTGGTAAAGGACTTTTATTTGAGGAACCATAATACTCATAAAAGAAATTGAAGAAGACACAAAAACATGGAAGATCATTCCATGCTCTCACATCAGAAGAATAAACATTGTGAAAATGTCTATTCTGCCTAGAGAAATCTATACTTTTAATGCCACTCTGATCAAAATTCCACTGGTATTTTTCAAAGAGATGGATCAAATCATCCTAAAATTTGTATAGAACCAGGAAAGACCCCGAATTGCTACGGAAATATTGAAAAACAAAAATAATACGGGGGGCATCACGCTACCTGATTTCAAGCTTTACTACAAAGCTGTGGTCACCAAGACAGCATTGGTACTGGCATAAAAACAGACACATAGACCACTGGAACAGAGTAGAGAGCCCAGATATAGACCCTCAACTCTATGGGCAAATAGTCTTCAACAATATAGTAAAAAATATACAGTTGAATAAAGACAGTCTCTTCAATAAATGGTGCTGGGAAAACTGGGCAGCTATATGTAGAAGAATGAATCTTGACCAAACTCTTACACCATACACAAAGATAAACTCAATATGGATAACCGTTCTCAACTTGAGACACGAATCCATCAGAATCTAGAGGAGAACATAGGCAGTAATCTCTTCGATATCACACAGCAACTTCTTTCAAGATATGACTCCAAAGGCAAAGGAAACAAAAGTGAAAATAAACTTTTGGAACTTTATCAAAATCAAAAGCTTCTGCACAGCAAAGAAAACAATCAAAAATAGAGAGGCAACCCACGGAATGGGAGAAGATATTTGCAAATGACAGTGCAGACAAAAGGTTGACATCCAGGATCTATAATGAACTCCTCAAACTCAATACACACAAAACAAACAAGCATATTAAAAAAAATGGGGAGAAGATATGAGCAGAGACTTCTCCAATGAAGACATACAAATTGCTCTCAGACACATGATAAAATGTTCATCATCCATAGCCATCAGGGAGATTCAAATTAAAACCAAATTGAGATATCACCTTTGACCAGTTACAATGGCCAAAATTAACAAGACAAGAAACAACATGTGTTGGAGGGAATGTGGAGAGAGGGGAACCCTCTTCACTGTTGGTGGGAATGCAAGTTGGTGCAGACTCTTTGTAGAGCACTGTGGATATTTCTCAAGAAATTAAAAATAGAACTTCCCTATGACCCTGTCATTGCACTCCTGGGTGTTTACCCCAAAGATAAAGATGTATTGTAAAGAAGGGCCAGCTGTACCCCAATGTTTATAGAGGCAATTGCCACAGTGGCCAAACTGTGGAAAGAAGCAATATATTCTTCAATGTACGAATGGATAAGGAAGATGAGGTCCATATACACTATGGCATATTATGCCTCCATCAGAAAGGATGAATACCCAACTTTTGTAGCAAAAAAGTTCGATGGGACTGGAAGATATTATGCTGAGTGAAATCAGTCAAGCAGAGAGAGTCAATTATCATATGGTTTCACTTTTTTTTTGAAGCATAAAAAATAGCATGGAGGACATGGGGTGTTAGGGAAGAGAAGGGACTTGGGGGAAATTGGAAGGATAGGTGAACCATGAGAGACTCACGGTTTAGAGTCCTCTAAAAAATACAATCTGAGAGGTTTGAATTGGCAGGTGGTTGGGAGGTTGAGGTGCCAGGTGGTGGGTATTACAGAGGGCAAGGATTGCATGGAGCATGGGATGTGGTGGAAAAATAATGAACACTGTTATGATGAATATAAATAAAAAGTAAATTTAAAAAAGTAAAAATAAATTAACTAAAAAAATTAAGATGCACATAGCTTGAAAGTGAAAGATTTGGGAAGACATAGGTTATGCAATTGTCAAGGAGAAGAGAACCAAAGTGATTGTGCCTATGGCAGATAGAGAGATTTTATGACATAGAGAGACAAAAGATTATAGGAAGGTGTTTTTTCTTGATGGAACATCAAAACATCAGAAACGTGGAATAATTGAAACATATACACCACCTTCATTGGTGTACTGAAATGTTGGAAACATATTATCAGAATGTAAGGGAGATTAGGACCACAATCCAGTATTGTTAGGGACTATGATATCCATTTACAGCACAAGACAGATCATCCAGATGGAAGGTGATAAGGAATAAAAGATGTCATCATGGGCTCTCTAGACCACCTATTTGGGAAAACATGCATAAGATTGTGTCTCTGAGGACTGTAAGAGAAGTTCTTCCCTAGGGCAGACCTATTACAGATTCTGTGCTGGAGTCCAAATCCAGTCATCAGTAAGAGAAGATATTTCAATTACGATCTTTGTATATTTGTGATCACAAAGGTATGAAAACAGAAAAAAATCACTTATGAACGGGAAACATAGCCAGACACTAATAGGTGGAAAACACAACACACTCCCGATCTAGCAATGAATCAAAGAAAGAAAATCATGAAGTACATTGAACAAAGAAAAGTAAAGAAAGTTAGAAGATGATACAAAATATTTTATGGGGAATGAATATAGGATTAAATGTGTGTATTTTCATAAATTAAAAACACCAAAAAAAGGAGTCAAACGTGATGCCAAAAGAAACTAAAAAAGAAGAGTCAATCTCCAACGTTAACTGGAAAAAGAAAATAATACATATGATCATCGAAATAAAAGAAATACAAAGAAATCAATAAGAAAAAATCAGGAGAACTCACACGTTAGTTTAGAAAACTTTAACAAACTGCAGGATCCTTTACCTGTATAGAACTGGGAGACAAGCATACAGCTGAAAGAATGAGACCACATGAAAACTGGTGGTCTCAAAACAAAACAAAACAAAACAAAACAAAAAAACTAAAAACCTAAAAGACCCCTCTACACAATTATGCATGCAAATCCAAGAACTGAGAGAAAAGGATTTATTCCAAGACACATATCAACTCCCAAGATTAGGTCAGGAAACCTACAAAATCTGAGCTCTTTAGTAGTGACTTAAACTTTTGAAGCAGTTATCAAACACCTGCGTACACACAGAAGACCAGGTCCAAATAATTTTCCTGGTCAACATTTCTAGACATTTAATTAAGTCAATGTCGTTTCTTTTCATCAACTCCAGAAATGGAGAAGGCGGGTAGACTCTAATTTACAAGGATAAGGACCCAATTCAGATAAAGACATTGTAGGAAACAAATTCCATGCCATTTTAATAAGCAAAGATAATAAGTAATTCTGTCCTTTTCTATGTCTGTTTTCATCTGGTTTTTAAAGGGCCAGTTTGTTTGTATTTCAATTTTTTTATTTTTTTGTTATTGTGGGGATGCCAGCCTATATTCCATCATTTGTTTTTGACAGAGTATTCACTGATGCTTTAGTTACATATATGACCTAGTGCCCATCTTAATATATGCCACAGCTCCTCAACACCCATTAACCATTCCCTGCATGTCTCACTTTTCTGTAACCCTCAGCTTGTTTCTAAGAGTGCTGAGTCACCCCTGGTTGCCTTCTTCTCTGACTTCTTCCCCTTCAGTTTCCCTTCCTTTACTAAGGGCCGTGGTATTTCCCTTCCTTTACTGAGGGCCAAGGTATTCCTCCTGGGGCACATAAAAAAGAAGCCATATAATATTGCCCTTTGTCTTCTTGACTTTTCATTTTGCATCACCCATTCTTGTGCCATTCATGTCAATGCAAGTACCAGGGATTCCTCCTCCCTGATGACTGAGGAATACTCTACTGCCAATATGAACCACACCTTCTTTTTTCTGTAGTATTTGCAAGGATATTGCCACTCAATCACAGTTCTGCTCCAGTGGGCATTGCAGGCCATTGACACAGGCCGTTACTTTTCATCTGATTGAGGAGACTTGGTCAATATATCTATACACGTTACCACAGCAGGTAGAGTTAACTAATGATGACAATGAGTGATGTCCAGGGCTCATCTTTCAGCATTAGCTGTTGCAGAATGTCACTCTCTTTGAAGCCTTTGCAAAGGTGTTTAAGGTAAAACCACATAGAGAGAGCCCTAATCCCTTATGACTCCAGTTTCAGAACAGTAGGAGATGAGGACACAGACAGCACAATACATCCATGCCCTAACATTTTTCCTTGAAAGGGGAATTTCGGTACCTCAGTCATCACTGACCCATATGAAAAGACACTGAGAAAGGACTCTCTTACCCACAGCGTGACAAAACCCACAGAGAGCTGATGATACCCAAAAGGCCTCATTGTTTACTGATATCTCTAGAAATTGCAGTGTAAACAGGAAAACCTTGCCATCTCTGGAGAAATGTTGGCCCAAAGGATGGTATACCAACTTTTCATTTTCTTTTCTTTTTGTCTAAAAAGGGGAAGTGGGAAATTAACACACAAGACTACCTGAGTTCTTGATCAGGCTCAGAGGGCTCTTAATCTGTACTTCCAGTGGCTTTTCTCAAAGAATAGGACTCAAAGGTCATGAGAGAGGGACTGCTGCTTCAGTGAAGCCAGCTTCTGTGATGTCACAAAACTTTGAGGTCATAGCCACGCCTGATCACTACACTTGGCTGGAGTAGTCATGGGTGGCCAAAGAGAATCCCAAGCCTTCCCAAACAGCTGGAGCCACCTGGGGCTCTCACCAAGACACTTTGCAAAGCGAGTCAGTGTCACCTTCTCCATGGATGAATTCATAGTGTTTGGTCATGACTGTCAGCACCAGCCCTCTGGACTCTGGGGAAAGGCAAGAATCCACCATTCCATCTTACCCACAAAAGGCCAAGAAAGAATCATGCCTCAAACAAAGCCTCAGGGGAAGACCACTACATCACACACATAGGAATGGTCCTCCAAGCCAATCAGGGTGCTTCTGACCAAGAAAAGTGTCACTCAAGTAAAGCTCCCAGGGCACACCCACCACGATGCTAAACCCATGTCTGGAATCTTCAACATCAAGGACACAAGTAGCTCTAGCGTCTCAAGAAATCATGCCAAAACAACCTCCCAAACTTCAAAACTGAGCAAGCACCAAAGGCAGAATCTGCAACCCAGAACAGACGCATGTATTTTGAGTCCACATGAGTAAGCGTGGAGAATGTTGGAAGATACCCATAGCCCATTTCAAGCCATCTGAAAGACTTTTGTGCATGTTTTAGGATGACAACATATATCTCCAAAAGTCCTCATTAAAGATGATTCGAATGTTGAAGAACCTTGAGCATTCCCACAGGGTGGTGCAACTACACTCTGGGGAACTGAATGGAGTTGTGGCAACACAATCCTGCCTTAACCCTCTCATTACCATCCCCAAATGGCTTCATGTAATAACCAAAAAATGTCTCTTGCAGAATACGGTCTTGTTCTAATGGAGCCAAGAAAGCTTGAACAATGTGACAACAAACGGCCATTTCAGCAGGACAGACAGTTGATGGTACAGATTGGTAATGAGTTACAGGAAGGCAAAGAACAATAGAATGAACAAGGGAGCACAGAGCGAAGGTCTGGCATTTTAGGATGGTGGAAGGTGCTCTGTACCTGGCTGCATTCCTTAGGGACCGAGGTCCAAATTAAATAAACCAACCTGCAGCCCCAGTAAATCCTTGTAAACTCTTTTTGTTTTTGTGTTTGTTCTTTGGACAAACAATGCACATGCTCTTATTAGACAGAGAGACATAAAGATCACAGTCAGTGGGTGGAGCTTGAGAGGGAGAAGCAGACTTTTCCCACGCAGGGAATCTGAGACCAGAGTCAATGACATGAACCTGATTTCATGAGTTGAGTTGAAGGCAGTCTCTGAACAGATGCACACACCCCGGGACCCAATATTTGTCTTCTTAATACCTCCTAGTTCTAGACAAGAACTACTTTCAATCCTCCATCAGGCATATTATATGTAGAGGTTTCACTTCGATTAGTTGGCCATAATGATTTCTTGCTCTTTTCCCCTCGGCATCAATTCATTCTTCCATCATTGCATTAGATCTAGTTCTCTGACTTCTCTGTATTCAAAAACCCTATTCTGTTTTCTAAACTGAGGGTAATTTCTTTTGGAATAAGAGTTCATGGATTGCTCAAGGGATGTCCTTTGAGGGAGTCTGGCAGGTGTGTGCCATGCATGCCCTCTGCTGTTGTGTTGTGGCTGTCCCCTGTCCTTGAGGCCAGTCATCTGCAGAGGCTCTCCTTGCCTGCCGTTTGGTGTCTGGGCAAAATAGGGTCAAGTTTAGCTTGGTGGGCTCAGGTGTACCTGTGAAAGAAGATGTTGAACTAACTCATCAGAATTAATGCCTGCAGAATGCAGTGGTCAGGAGAGAGCATGTGGGCAGGGCTTTCTTCTTGTTCCCTGAGGGAGAGTCTGTTCTCCTGGGACTAAGCAACATGGACTGTGGAAGTGTTGCTTGCTATGGACTTCATGATTGCAGGTTAGGCAGCTAACATCCTCATTGTCCTGTCTTTGGACAGTAACTCGGTCTTTATGCTGTTGGTACGAGAGCCCAAATTTTCATTTGCCACCATTGAGTCACCTCCATGAACATTGCCTCTCATGGATGAACTGCCGGGAGACACCATCTTCCTACTGTGTCTCCTGGTACTCTCTCTGATCATGGTTTCTAGGCTGTCTGCACCTGGATGCTTGTTGGCACCCTCTCCAGGGGTAACTCAGTGTCCCCTTGAGTCTATGTCTGAAAGCCTGCTGATCTTAAATCTCCGGGCCTCAAGACCCATTTTTGGCAAGAACTCATGCCACTCAGACCCTTTGAGGGCCACAGCCAATGGCTTCGGGAAACATGATCCTTATGGTTTCCAATGTGCTCCTGTCTCCTGTGCATTTGGCTTTTGCATTTGCTCAGTGCCCTCTGAAGCACAACTGCCCACATCTCCCCAAAGCAATGTCTTCAACTTCACCCATAGTTTCTGCTACTTCTTTTCACTTTTGCTGTGAAGTTTTGTTTGTTGCCTTCAGGTCTTTTACTACCATGATGTTCTTTATGTGGTAATATCCCAGTTCTGTTCAGGCCTGAAGACAAGCTGGAGTACCCAGACACTACTACGATCTCACTGTCTTCCAAAGGCACCACAAAATTTTACCCAGCCCTACAAGAATGAATTCTTGCCACTTGCCTCCTGTGTCAGAGTTGTGGAGATCAGTGGGCTATGTCATATCTATCCATGCCAGAAAGAGAAATAACAAACGATTTCACTCTCTTGGTAGTCAAGAAACACATAATAAAGTAAGGGAAAAATGGACAAACATTACGACTCCAACAGACAGACAATTATTTTTGTTTGTTTATTTGAAGGCTGGTTAGTGAGAATACGTGTTTATAAAAGAGGACTAAATGGGACATTCTTTGCAGGAATTGTGGCTGAAAGTTCTGGAATCTGAGTTTTCAAGGCATATCAAATTGAATTGCTATCCATAAAACACCGACTTCTTATCTCTTGAAATTTCATTATAAGTCTTATGTGAAACACACACAGACAACACACACAACAAATACACACACATATAAGACACACAGAAGATGGGGAGGAAGTGTGGAATCACACTAAAGGAAGCAAACCCCGAACAAAATATCAAAAAGGGGAAAGGCACAGAGAATCCAAGTTAGAAATCAACCAAAATGAGAAAGCTCACTCCTAACCTATCAATAATTAGTTAAAGTATTCGGGACAAAATCTCCTATCACTAGAAACAGATTTTTGAACTGGATAAAAAATTTTAAAAAATATATCAATAGGAAAAGAACAAAAACAAAACAAGCTCAACCTTATGTTGTCCATAAAAGATTTCCTTCAGCTATAAAGATATACACAGCTTGAAAATGAAGGAATTGAGAAGTCATAGGTTATGCAACTGGCAAGGAGAAGAGAGCCAACGTGTTGGTGCTTTTGGCCGATAGAGTGATTTTTACGCCTTCGAGACACAAGTGAATTTATAGAAGTTAACAGAAAATTAACAGTTAACAGAAGTTAAAGTTAACAGAAAAGTTAAGAGGTATAAGAAGAAAAGTTAACAGAAGAATGGAAATAATGCATGAGATCAGCAAAATAAAATAAATGCAAACAAACTAATAGGAAAATTTCAGGAGAACTTACACGTCAGTTTTGAAAACTTGAACAAACTGGAGGAGCCAATACCTGGATAAAACGGGGAGACAAGAATACAGATGATAGTATGAGACCACATGACAACTGATAGACCAAAAAAAAAAAAAAAAAAAACCTAAAAGACATCTCTTCACAATTATGCCAGCAAATCCAAAACCATAGAGAAAAGGAAAAATTCTAAGAAACATATCAATTCCCACATTTACGTATAAAACCTACAAAAGCGAGCTCTCTAGTAGTGGCTAAAGTGTTTGAAGCAGTAATCCAACACCTGCCAACACACAGAAGGCAGAGTTTAAATATTTTGACTGTTCAAATTTTATAGTCATTTAATGAAGGAAATATCTTCCATTCCAGAAATGGAGGAGGCGGGTAGACTTTACAAGTAAAAAGACCAAATTAATATAAGGACATTTTAGGAAACAAATTGCATGCCATTTCAATAAGGATAGATAAGAATAATACAATTATTTCCTTTTCTCTGTCTGTATTCACCTGCTTATAAAAGGCCAGTTTGTTTTTATTTTAATGTTACTGTTCTATTGAGGATACCAACCTATCATCCATCATTCATTTTTGACTGAGTATTCACAGATGCTTTAGTTCCATATACGACCTAGTGCTCCTCCTAATATGTGCCACAACTCAATACCCAGTAGCCAGTTCCCTCATTCCCTGCATGTATCTCTTTTCTGTAACCCTCAGCATAGTTCTCAGTCCTGAGTTACTCCTGGTTTGTCTCCTTCTCTGACTTCTTCCCCTTCAGTTCTTACTTCCTTCTACTAAGGGCCATGGTATTCCTCCTGGGGGACATAGGAGAGAAGACATATGATATTTCCCTTGGTCTGCTTGTCTTTTTCATTCCACATCATCCAGTCCTGTAGCATTCATGTCAGTGTAAATACGAGGGGTTCATCCTCCCTGAGGGCTGAGGAATACTGTGTTTCCAAGATGGACCACATCTTCTTTATCCACTAATCTTTGCCAGGGCATTGTGGCTCAATCCACAGTTCTGCTCGAGTGGGCATTGCAAGTCATTGATATAGGCCATCTTTTTCCTCTGATTGAAGATACGTAGTTAACATGGCTATGCCCATTACCACAGCAGGTAGCGTTAACTAATGATGACAAGGAATTCTGTCCAGGGCTCTTCCATAAGGCTAAACTATTATGTAGAATGTCACTCACCTTGAAGTCTTTGCAAATGTGTTTAAGTCTAAACCAGGTAGACAGAGCCCTAATCCCTTATGACTAGTGTATCAGAAAACTAGGAGATGAGGACAGATATCTCAATACATCCATGCCCCAACATTTCTGCTTAAAAAGGGAATTTTCATCCCTTAGTCATCACTGAAGCATAAGGAAAAGACACTGAGAAAGGACTCTCTCACCCATAGGAAGACAAACCTCAAAGAGAGCTAATGATGTGCTCTATATTTTCAGTGGAAATAGGAACAACTTGCTCTCTCTGGAGAAATGTTGGCCTAAAGGATTGTATACTGAACGTCATTTCATTTTCTAATTGTCTAGAAAGTGGTAGTGGGAAATTAAGACAAAGACGGCCTGAAATCTTAATCAGGCTCAGAGGGTTCTTTGTCCTTCCAGGGGCATCGTACCTAAAGCCATAGGATTCAAAGGTCATGATAGAGTGACTGTGGCTTCAGTGAAGCCAGCTTCTGTGATATAACAAAGCTTTGAGGTCATAGGAACCACTCTTCCCTAAACCATGCCTGATAACTCACTTGGTTGGAGTAGTCATGGGTGGGCCAAGAGGATCCCAAGCCACCCAAACCGCTTGGGAGCCACCTGGGTCTCTCAATAAGGCCCTTTTAGAAGTGAGTCTGTGTCATTTTCTCTATGGCTGAATTCATAGTCTTTGGTCGTGACTATCAGCACCAGCCCGCTGGACTCCTTACAAAAGGCCAAGAAAGTTGAGGCCTCAAACAAAGCCTAAGGAGAGGAACTCCACAGCCTACATATGGCTATAGTTCTCCCACACAATCAGGGTGCTTCTGACCAGGAAAAGGACCTCCAAGGAAAGCTCAAAGGGAAAACCCACAACCATGCCAAAGACATATCTGGAGTCTTCAAAAGCGAGGACACAAGTACCTCGAGTGTCTCCAGATATCATGCCAAAACGGACTCCCAATCATCAAAACTGACCAAGCACCAACGGCAGACTCTACACCCTAGAACCTTAGGTGCAGGACGGACTCATGTACTTGGAGTCCACAGAAGCAAGCATGGAGCATGTTGGGAAAGAACCATAGCCCAAGTCAAGCCATCTGAAAGATTTTCATGCCCGTTTCAGGATGACAACATGTAACTCCAGACAGACACATTGAATAGGATTCGAATGTTGAAGAACTTGAGCATTCCCACAGGGTGAAGCAGCTACCCTCTGGGGAACTGAATGGAGATGTGGCAGCACAAGCCTGCCTTAAACCTGTCGTTACCATCCCCCAGATGGTTTCATGTGATAAGGAAACAGTGCCTCTTGAGGAAGATGGATATATTCTAAAGGAACCGGGAGATGGGGAATAATGTTTCAACAAGGGAATTACAGCGGGAGAGACAATGGAGGATGCAGGTTGATGAGGAGATCCAGGATGAAAAAGAACAGGAGAATGAACAAGGGAGCTCCAAGCAAAAATCTGGCATTTTAAGATGGTGGGAGTTGCTCTGTACCTGGCTCCAATACTTAGGCACCTAGGTCCAAATTAAAGAAAACATTATCTGGCCCCAGTCAATCCTTGCACAGTTTTTGTTTGTTTGTTTGGTTGGTTGGTTGATATGGTTTGTTTTGTCAAATCATTCACATGCACGTATTTGACAGAGAGACAGAGAGATCACAATCAGGGGATTGAGCTGGAGTGGTAGAAGCTACTTGCCACTGAGCAGGGAAACTACTCAGTAGCTTTGAATACATATCGCTTTTTGCTCCCAGATGAGGGTCATTTTCAGCTCTGATTTCTCAAAGAAATGTCAGCCCTCTTTTTTCTCTTGCTTCTTGGTCTCCTATATTAGACATCTCTTTTCATACCCTGCAGTCAATGATTTCCATAAGCTAATTTTCGTGTTCCATCATTCTTGCTTTTCTCTTTGGTTGCTTTCTTATTTTCTAGTATTTATCTTCCAGGTCACTAATTTTATCCTTGGCTTCTGCCAGCTCTTTGGACTTTCATCCAGTCTGCCACCAGTCTTTTCATCAGGGACACTTTATTTTACTCTTTTGACACTTTTATATCTGTGGTTAGAGTCTACCTGATGTCTTCTATGTTTTATAATGTACAGTGAGTATCATGGCCACTTCTTTCAATCCTCCATCAGGCGTGTTACATGTACAGGTTTCCCTTTGGTTGTTTGGCCAATATCATTTCTTGTTTTTTTTTTTTTTGTTGTTGTTGTTTTGTTTTGTTTGTTTGTTTTTTGATTTGTTTGTTTGTTTCCCTTGGCATCAATGAATTCTTCCATCTTTGCATTGGGTCTTGATCTCAGTCTTCTCTGTATTGGAAATGTCCATTGTGTTTTTTTAGCCTGAGGGTAATTTCTTTAAGGGAAAAGATCATGAAGCTGGCCCTTGAGGGTGTTTCTGGTGTGTGTGTCATGCATTACTTCTGCTGTTGTGTTGTGGTTGTCTGCTGTCCTTGAGGCCAGTTATCTGCAGAGACTCTCTTTGCTTGCTGTTTGGAATGTTTGGTGTCTGGGATGAATAGGGTGTGCCTATGAAATGAGATGTTCAACCAATGCAACAGAATGAATGCCTGCAGAATTCTTTGGTCAAGAGAAAGCACGTGGGCAGGGCTTTCTTCTATTTCCCTATGGGAGAGTCTGTCTGCACCTGGTTGCTTGTTGGTGTCCTCTCCAAGGAAAACACAGTGTTCTCTCAAGTCGACATCTGCCAAGCCTGCTGATCTGAAATATGCGGGCCTCAAGACTCTTTGTTGGCAAGAACTCCTGCCATTCAGACCCTCTGATGGACACAGGTGATGGCTTTGGATTACATATTCCGTGTGTCCTCCTCTCTCCTGTGGCTTTGTCTTTTTCATTGGCTCACTGTGCTCTGAAGCACCAATCACTGACAGATCCCCTAAGCTTTGTCTCCAATCTTATCACATATTTTCTGTGACTTCTTTTCTCTTTTGCTGTGGAGTTTACCTTGTAGGCTCCAGGTCAATTTCCTCCAACTTGCAGTTGATGTGGTCATCTTCCAGTTGTGTTCATGGATGAATACAAGCCTGGAGTTCCTGAGCGCTACTTCAATCTCTCTGTCCTCCAAAGGCACCGCAGTCTCTTACACAGCCATAATCAAGAATGATTTTTTTCCCACTTGCCTCATGTGTCAAAATTGTGGTCAGCATTGGACTTCATCATATCAGTCTCAGGAAGACAAATAACATGATTTCACTCTCTCATGGTAGTCAAGTGACATGTGAAAAAGCAATGGGAAAAGGGACAAACAATATCACTCTAACCAGGCAACAAAGATGTGTTTGTTTGAAGGCTGGTTAGAGAGAATACGTGTTTATAAAAGAGGGCTAAATGAGACATAATTTGTAGGAAATGTGGCTGAAAGTGATCGAAGGTGAGTCTTCAAGGCATATCAAATTGAATTGTTATCCAAAAGATACCAATTTCCTACCTCTTGAAATTTCATTTTAAGTATTTTATGAAACAAACAGACACACAGACATACACACACACACACACACACACACACACACACACAGATAAAATCATAAAGTACCATCAACAAAGTAAAGTCAAGAAACTTATGAGATGATGCCAAAACATTTTATGGGGAAAGAATATAGGTTTAAATGCGTGTATTTAAAGGAACTAAAAACACTGGAATAAAGCAACCTAACTTGATGCTATAAGGAAGTAGTAAAAGAAGAAACAAACTCCAAAGTTAAGAGAAAGAATGAAATAATACATATGATCATCAAAATAAAAAAAATACAAACAAAACAGTACAAAACAATCAGGTGAACTCACATGTCAGTTTTGAAAATGTTAAAAACGTGGAGGAGGTATTACCAGGATAGAACACCGAGACAAGCATAAAGTTGAAAGTATGAGACCACATGACTACTGAAAGATAGGAAAAAACAAATAACCTAAAAGACCCTTCTACACAATTATGCCAGCAAATCCAATAACTGAGAGAAAATTAGATACTGCAAGACACATATCAACTGCCAGGATTAGCTCAGGAAACCTACAATCTGAGTTTTATTGTAGTGACTAAAGCATTTGTAGCAGTAATCAAACACCTCCCAACACATGAAGTTTTGAAAATCAAGGAAATCAAGGTCAAAATCAAGGTCGAAGTCAAGGATAAATGTTAGGGCATGTATGTATTGTGCTGTCTCTGTCCTCATCTCCTAGGGTTCTGAAACACAAGTCATAAGGGATTAGGGCTCTTTCTACCTGGGTTTACCTTAAACACATTTGCAAATTCTTCAAGGAGAGTGACATTCTCCATGATACCTAACACCTAAGGAAGAGCCCTGGACAGCACTCCTTGTCATCATTAGTTAACACTACCTGATGGGATAATGGGTATAGCCATGTTGAAAAAGTCTCTTTAATCAGAGGAAAAGGAACAGCCTATATCAATGGCTTGCAATGCCCCCTCGTGCAGTACTGTGGATTGAGCCCCAATGCCCTTGCAAAGACTAGTGTATAAAGAAGGTGTGGTCCATATTGGCAACAGAGTATTCCTCAGTCATAAAGGAGGTTGAACCCCTGGTACTTGCATTGACATGAAATCCACAGGACAGGGTGATGCTAAAATGAAAAAGACAAGCAGACAAAAGGAAATATCATTTGTCTTCTCTCATATGCGCCCCAGGAGGAATACCATGGGCCTTATTAGAAAGAAGGGAAAACTGAAAGGGAAGAAGTGAGTGAAGGAGACAAACCAGGAGTGACTCAGGACTCTGAGGAACCAAGCTGAGGATTATAGAAAAGAGAGACATGCATGGAATGAGGGGACTGCCTAATGGGTGTTGAGGAGTTGTGGCATATATTAGGAGGAGCACTAGGTCATACATGGAACTAAAGCATCCATGAATACTCTGTCAAAAACTTATGATGGATGATAGACCTACTTCTTCAACATAACAAAAAATTAAAATAAAAACAAACTGGTCCTTCAGATCGTCTGAAGGGGGGGGGGGGGGGAGGGGGGGGGAACCAGGTGATGGTTATTAGAGAGGGCACGGAAGCATGGAGAACTGGGTGTGGCGCAAAAAGAATGAATACTGTTATAATAAAAATTAAAAAAAAACTGGTCCTTTCAAAAGCAGGTGAAGATAGAGAAAAGTTGAAATTATATTTTTATTACTTTTAACTTATTAAAATGGCATGATATTTGTTTCCTATAATGTCCTTATCTAACTTGGGTCTTTATACTTGTAAATTAGAGTCTCCCTGCCTCCTCCTTTTCTGGATTCAATGAGAAAAGTTGACATTGTCTTCATTAAATGTCTAGAAGAGTTGACCAGGAAAATGATTTGACCTGACCTTCTGTTTTGGGGAGGTGTTTGATTACTGCTTCAAATGCTTTCATCACTACCAGAGAGCTCAGATTTTGTAGGGTTCCTGACCTAATCTTGGGAGTTGATATGTGTTGGAATTTGTCCTTTCCTCACAGTTCTTTTATTTGCTGGCATAATTGTGTAGATGGGTATTTTAACTTTTTTTTTTTTTTTTCTTTCTATCAGTTGTCATGTGGTCTCATACTTTCAGCTATATGCTTTTCTCCGCCTTTAATCTAGGTAATGGCTCCTCCATTTTCTTAAAGTTTTCAAAACTGAGGTTTGAGATCTCCTGAATTTTTCCTGTTGGCTTGTCTATATTTTATTTCAATGTTCATATGTTTTATCTCATTTTTTCTGTTCACTTTCGAGTTTGTTTCATCTTTTACTAGTCCCTTATACCATCGTTTAGGTTGCCTTTATTCGGTATTTTTAGTTTTTGGAAATAAATGCATTTAGCCCTATATTCTTTCCCCATAAAATGTTTTGGCATCATCCCATAAACTTCTTTACTTTCCTTTCTCCAAAGTACTTTCTGAATTTCCTTTTGCTTGTCCTCCCTTGACTCATTACTAGTTCTGGAGTGTGCTGTGTTTTCCACCTATTAGTGTCTGGCTGTGTTTCCCATTCGTAAGTGATTTATTTCCTTTTTTATATCTTCGTGGTCATAATTTACAAGATAGGATTTGAATTATTTCTATTAATTATGATTGAATTTGGACTCCAGCACAGGGTCTCTGATAGGCAATTATAGGTCTGCCCTTGGGAAGAACTTCTCTTATGGTCCTCAGAGACACAATCTTATGAAAGTTTCCCCAAAGCTCAGGTGGTCTAGAGAGCCCTTCATGACGTCTGCTATTCTTTACCACCTTTATCTCCGGATGATTTGTCCTGTGCTGTAAGTAGATATCATAGACTCCAATAATATTTGAATGTGGTCCCCATCTCCTTTCCTTTCTGTTAATATGCTTCCAACATTTAGATACACCCATCTTGGTGGTGTATATGTTGGCAATTCTTTCAAGTTTCTGATATTTTGAAGCTGCATCAAGACAAAACAACTTCTGGTAATCTTTTGACTCTAGAAGGCTAATATCTCTCTATCTGCCATAGGCACCATTACTTTGGCTCTCTTCTCCTTGCCAGTTGCATAACCCGTGTCTTTGCAATTTATTGACTTTCAAGCTATGTGTATATTAATAGTCGAAGGAAATCTCCAATGGCCAACAAAAGGTCAAACTTGTTTTTTTGTTGTTGTTTTCTTGTTGAACTTTTTGCCTATTTTTTTCATTTTTTTTAAATATTCATCTTCCCAACAATCTGTTTATAGGGATAGAAAAATTTAGTCCTGAATACTTTAACCAAGTATTGATAGGTAATGAGTTAAGTTCTCATTTTGGTTGGTTTCTGACTTGGATTCTCTGTGCCTTTCCCCTTTATGGTATTTTCTTTGGGGTTAATTCCTTTAGTGAAATCCCTCACTTACTCACCATCATTTGAGTGTCAACTGTGTGTGTGTGTGTGTGTGTGTGTGTGTGTTTGTGTGTGTCTGTGTGTGTTGTCTGTGTCTGTTTCACATAACACTTATAATGAAATTTCAAGAGATAGGATGTCGGTCTTTTATGGGTAGCAATTCTATTTGATATGCCTTGAAAACTCACATTTCATCACTTTCAGCCACATTTCCTGCAAAGATTGTCCATTTAGCCTTCTTTTATAAACACATATTCTTACTATGCTGCCTTCAAACAAACACCCAATTTTGGGTGCCTGGTTAGAGTCGTGTGTGTGTGTGTGTGTGTGTGTGAGTGTGAGTGTGTTTGTCCATTTCCCTTGCTTTTTCACATGTCCCTTGACTATTTTTGAGAGTGAAATCGGATGCTATTTTTCTTTCTGAGATTCATAGATGTGATTTAGCCCAATGCTCTCCACAATTCTGCCACATGAGACAAGTGGCAAGAATTCATTCTTGCTTATGGCTGGGCAAGAGTCTGTGTTGCTTTTGGAAGACAGTTAGATGGTAGTAGTATCTGGATACTCCAGGCTTGTCTTCAGCTAGGAACACAACTGTAATATTACCCCATCAAGTGTTACATGGCAGAAATGGACCTGAAGACTGCAAAGCAAACTCCACAGCAAAAGAAAAAAAAAGAGTAATGGAGACGTAGGGAGAAGCCTGGAGACAAGGCTTAGGGGAGATATGGGTGGTTGGTGCTTCAGAGGGCAGTGAGACAATGCAAAAGACAAAGGCACAGGAGAGCGGAGCATACTGGGAACCCACAAGGAGCATGTTTCCCAATGCCAGTGCCTGCGACCAGAAGAGGGTCTGAATCCACAAGTTCTTTCCAAAGAAGCGTCTTGAGCTTGGTGTTTTCAGATCAGCAGGCTTGGTAGATATCAACTCGAGAGAACAACCTCTTTCTCCTGGAGAGGACACCAACAAACAACCAGGTGCAGACAGGCTGGAAACCATGATCAGACACAATTCCAGGAGACAAACTTGGAAGATGGTGAGTTCTTGCATTACATCCATGAGAGGCAATGTTATTGGAGATGACTCAATGGGGGCACACGAAATTTTGGGCTCTCACACCAGTAGCCTAAACATGGAGCTACTGGCCAAATATAGGATGGTGAGGACATAGCTACCGAAACTGCAAACACGAATTCCTGATCATGGAACACTGGGGGGACTGCCTTCCTCAGGCTAAGATGCATTGTCCCAGGAGAACAGACTCTCCTGTAGGTGACTAGAAGAAAGCCGTGCCCATATGCTTTCTCCTGATCACAACATTCTACAAGCCTTCATTCTGCTGCATTGGTTAAAAGACTCTTTTCACAGGCACATCGGAGCCCAAGTTAAACCTCAGCATATTCAGCCCAGACACCAAACACTCCAAATGGCAAGAAAGGAGAGCATCTGCAGATGACTGGCCTTAAGGACAGGGGACAGGCACTACACAACAGCAGAGGACAGGTATGCCATTCACATCAGAGTCTCCCACAAGGGCCAGCCCTTGGCCACTCCACGATCTCGTCATCCTACAGAATTTACACTCAGGGTAGAAAAAAGAATGGGCTTTTCCAGTAAATAGAAGAAGACAGAAACCTGGATCCAATGCAAAGATAGAAGAATCATTGGACGCTGAGGAAAAAGAACAAGTGATGATCATGTCCAGGTAATCGATGTGAAACGTCTACATGTAACACTCCCATTGGAAGATTGAAAGAGGCAAGCAGGATACTCACTGTACATCAGAAAAGCACAGAAGACATCATGGAGTCTCAAACCACAGAGATAAAAGTGATTAAAATAAAATAATGAGTCCCTGATAAAAAGACTGGAAGCAAACTGGATGAAAAGGCCAGGAAGCTGGGAGAAGCAGAGTATCAAATTATTCATCTGGAATAAAAATACTGGAAAATAAGGAAGCAAATCCAGAGAGAGAAGAAAGAATGATGGGACATGACAATGAGCTTAGGAAAGTCATCAACTCCAAGGAAAGGAAAGAGGTGCCTATTGTAGTAAAACTAGAGGTGAGAGAAAAAAAAAAAAAAAAAGAGGGCTGAACATTCTTAGAGAAATCTGAGCTGAAAATGAACCTCATATTGGAGAACAGAGATCCAGATTCAGAGGCACAGAGATGTCTCATCTACATCAACAGAAGCAGTGGAACACAGGACATAGTGTCATCACCACATAGAAAGCTAGCAACTGAGGAATTATCTTTACACAAATATGCTAGGGAGAGTAGTTTGTCCATAGCCAAGTCACTGAATTCAAGATGACAAGCTATACCAGCTTTAGAAGCAGGTAGGATAGAGCAAGCAACCCAGCCCAAGCCATGATCTGTATCCCCTGCAATGACAGAGCAGTTGTTCTTGTCTAGAACTAGGAGGCATTAAAAAGACAAAGATCAGGTCCTGTGGTGTGTCCATCAGTACAGATGCGGGCTTCAGCTCAACTCATGATCCCAGGGTCATGGAATCGACTCTGGTCTCAGTTTCCCTGTCCAGGGGCAAGTCGGCTTCTTCCTCTCCAGCTCCATCCCCTGATTGTGATTTCTTTGTGTTTCTGTCAAATACGTGCATGTCCATATTTTGACAAAATACAAAATAAAAAAAAAAAAACAAACAAAAAACCAAAAAACCTGTGTACAAGGATTGACTGTGGCCAGAGTATTGTTCATTTAATTTGTATTTAGGTCCCCATGGAATGCATCCAGGTACAGAGCACCTCCCACCATCCTGAAATGTCAAACCGTCACTCTCAGCTCCCTTCTTCATTCTGCTCTTCTTTGTCTTCCTGTATCTTTTCACCAACCTGTAGCATCTGCTGTCAGTCCCGCTGTAGTGTCTCCTTTTTGTCACATTCTTCATCCTCTCCTGGTTCCATTAGAACATGCCCATCTTCCACAAGAAACACTTTTGCATATCTCATGAAACCATTTGGGGGATGGTCATGAGAGGGTTAAGGCAGGCTTGTGCTGGCACATCTCCATGCAGTTCCACAGAGGGTAGCTGCTCCACCCTGTGGGAATGCTCAAGGTCCTGCGACATTTGGATCCTCTTTCTTGCATCCTTTTGGAGATACATGTTGTCACCCTGAAACGGATATGAGTCTTTCAAATGGTTTCACTTGGGTTATGGTTCTCTTCCAACAAGCTCCTGTGGACTCCAAGTACATGACTCCATCCTGGGCCTCAGGTTCTCGGGTCTAGGGTCTGCATTTGGTGCTTGGTCACTTTCGAAGATTGGGAAGCAATTTTGTCATGGTTTCTGGGGACGCTAGTGGTGCTCATGTCCTCATTGTTGAAGACACCAGACAAGTCTTTGACATGGTTGCAGGTGTTCCCTGATAGTTTTCCTTGGTGGCACTTTTCCGGTCAGAAGCTCCCTGATTGGGTGGGAGGACAATATACATGTGCGGGGCATGGAGTTCCTCCCCTGCCTCATGGTTTAATACCTGATTATTTCTTGGCCAATCGTGGGTAAGATAGAATATTGGATTCTTGTCTTTCTCTGGAGTCCAAAGGGCTGGTGAAGACAGTTATGAACAAAGGCTATGCTTTCCGCCATGCAGAATGTTACACTGACTCTCTTCCCCACTGCCTTGGTGAGTGTTCCAGGCAGTTCCAGTGGTTTGAGAGGACTTGGGATCCTCTTGGCCCACCCAGAGCTACTCCAGCCAGGGTAGTAATCAGGCGTGGGTTGAGGAGAAGTGGTTTCTATTAACCTCAAACATTGGTGAAATCACAGAAGTTGGCTTCACTGAAAGAGCAGTGCCTGTCTCATGACCTTTGAGTCCTATGGCTTTAAGTAGGAAGCCCCAGGTAGGACAGAAAAAAGAGCCTTCTGAGATAGATCAGCAACTTAGGTTGTCTTGTGTGTTAATGTCTCACTTCCCGTTTCTAGACAAAGAGAAAAGAAAATGACATTCAGTATATGAAACTTTAGTCCAAAGTTTCTCCATAGATGGCAAGATTTTCCTAATTCCTCTGCAATTTCACGAGATCTCAAGAAACAGTGAGGCATCCTGGGTATCATCAGCCCTTGTGAGGTTTGTCATTCTGTGGGTTAGAGAGTCCTTCCTCAGCGTCTTTTCCTTATGGGTCACGAAAACTAAGGGATGGAAAGTCGCTTTTCAAGTTAAAATATTAGGGCAAGGATGTATTGTGCTGTCTCTGTCCCCATGTCCTAGTGTTCTGAAACATGATTGATAAGGGATTAGGGCTCTGCCTGCTTGGTTTTCCTTAAACACATTTGCAAAGGCTTCAGGAAGGGTTATATTCTCCATGATAGCTAACCCTTAAGAAGGTGCCCTCGACAGCAACCCTTTATCATTAGTTAACTCTGCCTGATGTGGTAATGGGTAAATACATTTTGACCAATCTCTTTAATCAGAGGAAAAGGAACAGCTTATATCGGTGGCCTGCAATGCCCACTCGAGCAGAACTGTGGATTGACCAGCAATGCCCTTGCAAAGACTAGTGGATAAAGAAGGTGTGGTCAATCTTGACAACAGATTATTCCTTAGGCATCAGGGAGGATGAAACCCTGGTCCATGCATGGACACGAATGTCACAGGACTGGGTGATGCAAAATGAAAATGGCAAGCAGATAAAGGAAAATATCATATGGCTTCTCTCATATGTGTCCCAGGAGGAATACCACGGGCCTTAGTAGAAAGAAGGGAAAATAGAATTGGAAGAAGTGAGAGAAGGAGACAAACCAGGAGTGACTCAGGACTCTGAGGAACTAAGCTGAGGG
>NW_026739436.1:4991347-5022752 GCF_022355385.1 Mustela nigripes
AAAAAAAAAAAAAAAAAAAAAAAAAAAAAAAAAACTAAAAAAAAAACAACCTGTCCCTTTCCAAAGCAGATAAGACAGACAGAGAAAAGGAAATAATTATATTTTTATTACTTTTACTTATTAAATTGGCATGGGATATCTGAATTGCTTCTTTATACTTGTAAAGAGGAGTCGCCCCTCGCCCCACCTCATCCATTTCTGGAATTGATGAGAAGAAATGACCTTCTCCTCATGAAATATCTAGATGTGTTTCCCAGGAAAATGATTTGGACCTGGCCTTCTTAATACATTTTCTTATGCATCTTTCCCCAAAGCTCAGGTGGTCTAGAGAGCCCATGATGTCTGTTATTCCTTACCATCTTTTCCTCTGTACTATCTCTCATGTGCTGTAAGTGGATATTGTAGGCCCCAACAATATTGGAATGTGGTCCCCATATCCTTTCCTTTCTGTTAATATGCTTCCAACATTTAGATACTCCCACGTTGGTGGTGCATAGGTTTGTAATTCTTCCAAGTTTCTGATGTTTTGATGCTGCATCAAGACAAAACACCTTCTGGTAATATTTTGACTCTTAAACACATAAAATCTCTATATCTGCCATAACATCAAGATGTCTGTTTTTGTTCTGTTATTGTTGAACTTTTTTACCTTCTTTTTTCTTTTTTTTTTTTTATTTTTCTCTTTCCAACTATTTGTTTATAGGGATAGGAGAATTTAGTCCTGAATACGTTAACTAATTATTTATGGATAAGGAGTTAACCTCCTCATTTTGGTTTGTTTCTGACTTGGATTCTCTTTGCCTTTCCCCTTTATAGTATTTTCTTTGTGGTTTGCTTCCTTCAGTGGGATTCCTCACTTATTCCCCATGTTTTGTATGTCTTTTCTCTGTGTGTGTGTGTGTGCTCACAGTGTCTTTCACATAACACTCAATTCTTCCTTTATATTTAATTTTTCAGCATAACAGTATTCATTGTTTTTGCACCACACACAATGCTCCATAAATCCATGCCCTCTCTCATACCCACCACCTGGTTCCCCCAACCTCTCAACTCCCGCCCCTTCAAAACATTAAGATTGTTTTTCAGAGTCCATAGTCTCTAATGATTCACCACCCCTTCTAATTTCCCTCAACTCCCTTCACCTCTCCATCTCCCTTTGTCTACCATACCATTTGTTATGCTCCACAAATAGGTGAAACCATATGATAATTCACTCTCTCTGCTTGACTTATTTCACTCAGCATAATCTCCTCCAGTCCCGTCCATGTTGATACAAAAGTTGGGTATCCATCTTTCTGATGGAGGCATAATAATCATAGTGATATGGACCATATCTTCCTTATTTATTCGTCCATTGGAGGGTATCTCGGTTCTTCCCGCAGTTTGGCGACCATGGCCATTGCTGCTATAGACATATGGTACAGATAGCCCTTCTTTTCACTACATCTGTACCAATGGGGTAAACACCCAGAAGTGCAATGACAGGGTCATGGGGAAGCTCTATTTTTAATTGCTTGAGAAATCTCCACACTGTTCTCCAAAGTGGCTGCACCAACTTGCATTCCCACCAAGAGTGTAAGAGGGTTGTCCTTTCTCCACATCCTCTCCAACACATGTTGTTTCCTGTCTTGCTAATTTTGAACATTTTTACTGGTGTGGTGGTATTTCAATGTTCTTTTCATTTAAATCTCCATGATGGCTAGTGATGATGAACATTTTTTCATGTGTCTGATAGCAATTTGTATGTCTTCATTGTATGTCTTCCTCTTCTGCCTATTTTTTTTTAAATGATTGTTTGTGTGTGTTGAGATTAAGGAGTTCTTTATTGATCCTGGATATCAAACTTTGTACTGTCATTTCCAAATGTCTTCTTTCATTCCGTGGGTTGCCTCTTTGTTTTCTTAACTGTTTACTTTGCTGTGCAGAAACTTTTGATCTTGATGAAGTCCCAAATGTTCTTATTCACTTTTGTTTCCTTTGCCTTTGCAGCCATATCTTGAAATAAGTCGCTGTGGCTGATATCGAAGAGATTACTGCCTATGTTCTTTTCTAAGATTCTGACGGATTCCTGTCTCTCATTGAGGTCTTTTATCCATTTTGAGTTTATCTTTGTGTACTGTGTAAGAGAATAGATGAGATTCATTCTTCTGCAATTAGGTGTCCAGTATTCCCAGCACATTTATTGAAGAGACTGTCTTTTTTCCCACTGTATATTTTTTCCTGTTTTGTCAAAGATTATTTGATGATAGAGTTGAGGGTTCATATCTAGGCTCTCTACTCTGTTCCACTGGTCTATATGTCTGTTTTTATGTCAGGACCAAACTGTCTTGGTGATCGCAGATTTGTAGTAAAGCTTGAGATCATGTAACGTAATGCCCCAGATTTTTGTCTGTTTTACAGGATTTTCTGAGGAATTATGGGTCTCTACAGATTCCATACAAATTTTAAGATTATTTGTTCCAGCTCTTTGAGAAATACCATTGGAATTTTGATCGGAATGGCATTAAAACTAGAGACTGCTCTAGGCAGTATAGACATGGTCTTCCATGTTTTTGTGTTTACTTCAAATTCTTTCATGACTGTTCTTTTGTTCCTCAAGTACAGTTCCTTAACCTCATTGGTTAAGTTTATTCCAGGTATCTTATGGATCTTGGTGCTATCATAAATACATTCGATTCTCTAATTTCCATCTCTATATTTTCATGGTTAGTGTATAAGAAAGCCACTGATTTCTGTACATTGACTTTGCATCCTGCCACGTTGCTGAAATGCTGTATGAGTTCTAGTAGTTTGGGCGTGGAGCCTTATGGGTTTTCCATATAAAGAATCATGTCATCTGCAAAGAGAGAGAGAGTTGGACTTCTTCATTGCCAATTTGGATACCTTTTATTTCTCTTTGTTTTCTAATTGCTGTTGCTAGAATTTTTATGTTCAACAAGAGTGGGGAGAGTGGGCATCCCTGATGTGTTCCTGATCTCAACGAGAAGGCTAAAGGTTTTTCCCATTGATGATGATATTTGCTGTAGGTCTTTCATAGATAGATTTGATGAAGTTCAGGAATGTTCCCTTTATCCCTATACTTTGAATTGTTTTGATCAGGAATGGATCCTGGATATTGACAAATGCTTTTTCTGCATCAATTAAGATGACCACGTGGTTCTTCTCTTTTCTTTTATTAATTAGTTCTATCACGTTATTGATTTGTGAATGTTGACCCATCCTTGTTGCCCATTGATGACTCCCACCTGGTTATGGTGGATAATCTTTTTAACCTGCTGTTGGATCCTGTTTGCTAGGATCTTGTTGAGAATCTTAGCATACCTATTCATCAGTGATATTGGTCTGAAATTCTCCTTTTTGGTAGGACCTTTTCCTGTTTTAGGGATCAGGGAATGCTGGCTTCATTGAAAGAGCCTGGACGTTTTCCTTCTGCTTTAATTTTTGGAAACATCTTCAGGTTAATAGGTGTTATTTCTTCTTTGAAAGTTTAGTAGAATTCTGCAGGGAATCTGTCAGGTCCTGGGATCTTGTGTTTTGGGAGGTTTTTGATCACTGCTTCAATCTAGTTACTATATATGAGTCTATTCAAGTTGTCATTTCTTTGTTCAATTTTGGGAGTGTATAGTTTTCAAGGAATGCATCCATTTCATCTAGGTTGCTTAGCTTATTGGAAGGCAGCTATGCTCACCACTATACCACCAACGCTAGCTTATTGACATATAACTGTTGATAGTAACTTCTGATGATTGTTTCTACTTTTTTGGTGTTAGTTGTGTTTTATCCCTTTTCATTCATATTTTATTAATTTGGGCTTTCTCTCTTTTCCTTGGGTAATGTGGCCAATGGTTTATCAATCTTATTGATTCTTTCAAAAAAAAACAGCTTCTAGTTTCTAGTTTCATTGATATGTTTTACTGTATCTCTGGTTTCTACCTCATTGATATCTATTCTAATCTTGAATAATTCCCTTCTTATGTGTTCAGTTGGTTTGATTTGTTTTTGATTCTCCAGTTCATTAAGGTGTAGTGACAGCTGGTGTATTCTGGATTTTTCCTTTTTTTTTTTTTTTTTTTTTTTTTTTTTTTTTTTTTTTTGAGGGAGGCTTGGATGGCAATGTATTTCCTGCTTAGGACAGCCTTTGCTGTATCACAAGATTTTGGGACCGAAGAGTCTTTATTCTCTTTGGTTTCCATTTTCTTCTTTGATCTCCTGGTTGATCCAAGAATTTTTAAGCAATGTGGTCTTTAGCTTCCATGTGCTTGAGGTCCTTCCAAACTTTACCTTGTGATTGAGCTCCAGTTTCTAAGCAATGTTATTTGAGAATATGCAGGAATAATTTCAGTCGTCTGGTATCATTTGAGTCCTGATTTGTGACCCATTATGTGGTCTATTCTAGAGAAGGTTCATGGGCTGGGAGTGCCTGGTATCTTGTTCTAAGAGTGCCTGGCTTGCAAGCACCCTTCTCAGGGGAGTGTGTGGGTTGCATGTGTCTCAGGCTATGATAGCAGGGCGCAGGTCGGAGAGCATGAGCTTGGGCCTTCGTGCACCTCTCTCAGTCGAGTGTGTGGGGTGCTCTTACATCTCAGGCTCTGATAGTATGGTGCGGGTCTAAGAGCACTAGCCTGGGTGTTCGCACACCTCTCTCAGTGGAGGTTGAGGGGTGCATGAGTCTCAGGCTCTGTTAGCAAGGCTCGGCATTCTGCTTTCTGGCAAGTCTACTAGCCCCTAACAGGAGCTGGACGCCATGCAATCTTGGGCCAAGATCTGGTTTCTCCACCACACTTTCTGATTCAGCGCCAGGGGAGGCGTCCTGGGTCCGGGGACTTAAGCCTCTGTCCTTAGCTGCCCCAATTCCCACAATTTATCCCCATGATCCTTTGCTCCTTTTGAGTGCTTTCAACCAGAGTCCATGTTAATGCTGGTCGCCGGATGCAGGCACTCTCCTATTGGGGTATTACTTTCTAATTGGTCGCCTCTGGTGACTCCCTTCCACTTTTGTTGATCTTTCATTATCAGTCTGACATTCCCACTCTGCTTTTCCTGCCCACTGGTGTCTTCTGCCCCTGTAAAGATTCAGACGATTATAATTCTGATCTCAGGCTAATTTAATGGGTGATCAGAGTTTTTTGATAGGAATTCACCTCACTTCAGGGTACAGGTTGAAACGGCACATCTCCTACTTCCTTGTCATCTTGAGACATCTCACATAACACATACAATGAAACTTCAAGAGATAGGAAGTTGGCCTTTTATGGATAGAAATTCAATTTGATATGCCTTGAAAATTCACATTCCATCACTTTCAGCCATATTTCCTGCAAAGAATGTCCCATTTAGTCCTCTTTCATAAACACATATTCCCACTAACCTGCCCTCAAAGAAACAGAATTTTGTGTGTCTGGTTAGAGTCATATTGTCTGTCCCTTTTTCCCTGCTTTTTCACATGTTTATTTATTACCATGAGACAGTGAAATCATACATTATTTGTATTTCTGAGAATGATAGATGTGACATTGTCAATGCTCTCCACAACACTGCTACAGGAGGCAAGTGGAAATAGTTCATTCTTGCTTATGGCTGGGTAAGAGTCTGTGGTGCCTTTGGAGGACAGTAGTATGGTACTACTGTCTGGAAACTCCAGGAATATGACCACATCAACTGCAACTTTGTGGAAATAGACCTGAAGCCTACAAATCAAGCTCCACAGCAAAAGAGAAAGGAAGTCACAGAGACTAGGGAAGAAGATTGGAGTCATGATTTAGGGAGATATGGTCGGTTGGTGTTTTAGAGGGCTGTGGGCCAATGCAAAAGACAAAGGCACAGGAGAGAGGAGCAAACACACCAAGCACAGCTAACGGCTGGAAAGGACAGCTTCTGCAGATGACGGCCTTAAAAACAGGGAACAGCCACAACTCAACAGCAGATGGCATGCATGCAACACACACCCGAGACTCCCTCAAGAGCCAGCTGGCACCCCAAGATCTCTTCTTCATAAAGACGCTCAAGGAAGACAACAGAATGGGCTTTGAGAATAGAGAGAAGAATATAGAGACCTAGATACAATGCAAAGATGTAATAATCAATTGATATTGATGAAAAAGAATAAGAAATGATCAAGGCCAAGCAATCGAAGTGAAACCTCTAAATGTTACAATAACCATAGAGGATTGAAAGCAGCAGCCAGGATACTCACTGTACATCATAAAAACACAGAACACATCAGGGAGTCTCATACCACAGAGATAAAACTGATAAAAAAAGAAAAGAAAATATAAGGTCACTGATGAAATGATTGGTAGCAGACTGGATGCAATGTTGAGGAAGCTGCAGCAGCAGACCATCAAATTAGTGATCTAAAAGTAAAAGAATAGAAAATAAGGAAGCAAAGCCAAAGAGAGAAGGAAGAATAATGGAACATGACAATGAGGCTTCGGAAAGTCATCGACTACAAGGAATGGAAACAAGTGCATATTCTAAGAGATATAGGAGTAAGAGTATAAATGCCAAACATTTCTTTGAGAAATCAGAGATGAAAATGTCCCTCATCTGGGAGCAGAAACGGATATCCTGATTCAGAGGTACAGAAGACTCCCATCACCATCTATAGAAAAAGAGCACCACAAGACTTAGTGTCATTCCTCTGCAAAAGCTAGCAAAGGAGTTATTTTCTTTAATCAAATATGGGTGGGAGAATAGTGTGTCCATAGCCAAGTCACTGACTTCAAGATGACAAGCTATCAGCTCTCGAAGAAGGGTGGATAGCTCAAGAAACACCAGCCCAAGCCAAAATCCGTATCCCTTGCATTTCTGAACAATGACAGAGCAGTGGTTCTTGTCTAGAACTCTGAGGTATTAAGAGGACAGTGATTTGGTCCTTGGATGTGTCCATCAGTTCAGAGGTGGACTTCAGCTCAACTATGTTCCCAGGGCCATGGCATCAACTTTGGTCTCAGGCTCCCTGTTCAGGGACAAGTCTGTTTCCCCTTCAGAGCTCCACCCCCTGAATGTGATCTTCTGTCTCTCTCTCAAATACATGCATGTGTATCGTTTGACTAAAACAAAAACAAAAACAAAACCATTTTACAATGATTTATTGGGTCCAGAGGATGGTTTATTTAATTTGGATCTATATCCCTATAGAATTCAGCACCTCCCCACATGCTAAAATGCCAGACTATTGCTTGGAGTTCCATTGTTTATTCTCCGGTTCTTTGTCTTCCTGTATCTTCTCATTAAACTGTAGCATTCACTGTCTGTCCTGCTGTAATGGAACTTTGTTTTCACATTTTCATCCTCTCCTGGCTCAATTAGAACATGCCTGTCTTCTGCAAGTGGCACTGTTTAGTTATCATTTGAAACCATGTGTAGGATGGTCATGAGAGGGTTAAGGCAGGCTTGTACTGTCATATCTCCATTCAGTTCCGCATACGGTAGCTAAACCACCCTGTGGGAATGCTCAATTTTTTTTTGGCATTCGTTTCTCTTCAATATGTCCTTTTGGAGATACAATTTTTCATCTTTAAAGGGGCAAGAGTGTATTTCTGATGGCTTCACTGATGCTATAGGTCTCTTCCAACATGCTCCATGCTTGTTAGTGTGGAATCCAAGTACATGAGTCCATCTTGGGCCTCAGGTTTTGGGTTTAGAATATGCCTTTGGTATTGTTCACTTTTGAAGATTGGGAGGCCTTTTTGTCACGATTTCTGGAGATGTTAGAGGTACTCATGTCCTCGCTGTTGAAAACTCCAGACATATCTTTGGCATGATTGCAGGTGTTCCCTGTGAAGTTTCCTTGGGTGGCCTTTCCCTTGTCAGAAGCGCCCTGATTAGGTGGGAGGAACATACACATGTGAGTAACATGGAGTTCCTCCCTGAGTCTTTGTTTGAGACCTAAGTCTTTATTGGCATTTTGTGAGTAAGGTGGAATGCTGGATTCCTGCCTTTCTCTGGAGTCCAGATGGGTGATGCTGACTGTCACCACAATATACAACAAATTTGGCCATGGAGAAGGAATACCAACCTGCTTCACACGTGGCTCCATCAGTTTGGGAATGCTTGGTATCCCCCTTGGCCCACCCATGTCTACTACTGCCAAGTGTAGACCAGGTGCAGTTTAGTAAGGCGTGGAAGCTACTACCTCAAAGCTTAGTGACATCACAAAAACTGGCTTCACTAAAGCAACAATCCATCTCTAATGGCCTTTGGAAGCACCGGAAAGGACAGAGAAAGACCCCATGAGCCTTATCAATAACTCAGGTTGTCTTGTGTGTTAATGTCCCACTTCGCATTCCTAAACAAAGAAGAAAGAAAATGACATTCAGGATACCAACTTTTAGACCAATATTTCTCCATAAATGGCAAGGATTTTTTATTTCCATTGTAATTTCTAGAGACCTCAAGAAATAGTGAGGCCTCTTGGATATCATCAGCTCTCTAAGAAATTTGTCATGCTGTGGGAGACAAAGTAATTTCTCAGCAGCTTTTCCCTATGGGTCAATGATTACTAAGGGATGGAAAGTCCATTCAAGGAAAAATGTCAGGGCATGGATGTATTGTGCTATCTGTGTTTTCATCTCCTACTGTTCGAAAACACTAGTCATAAGGGATTATGGTTCTGTCTACCTGCTTTTACCTTAAAACCTTTGCAGAGTCTTCAGGAGCGTGATATTCTGCATGTGAGCTAATGCTGAAAGAAGAGCCATGGACAGCACTCCTTGTCATCATCAGTTAACGCTACCTGCTGTGGTAATAGGTATAGCCATGTTGACTAATTCTCTTAAGTCAGAGGAAAAGGAATGGCCTATATCGATGATCTTCAATGCCCACTAAAGCAGAACTGTGGGTTGAGCTGCAATACCCTTACAAAAATTAGTAGATAAAGAAGGTGTGATCCACCTTGGCAAAAGAGTATTTTCAGACACAAGGAAGGATGGACCCCTGGTATTGCATTGACAATAATTTCACAGGATTAGGTGTTGACAAATGAAAAAAGGCAAGAAGACAAAGGGGAATTCATTATGGTTTTCTTCTTATGTGCCCCAGAAGGAATACCATGGCCCTCATTAGATGGAAGGAAAAACTGATGAAAATAAAATGAAATAAAATAAAAAGAAAATAAATGAAATGAAATAAAAATAAAATAAAATAAAAAAGAGTTTGTGTTGGAAATATTGATAGCAGACTGGATGCAAAGTCAAGTAGGCTGGCAGAAGCAGAGGATCCAATTAGTGACCTGGAAAAAAAGAAAAGACTAGAAAATATGGAAGCAAATTCAAAGAGAGAAGGAAGAATGATGGAACATGGTTATGATCTTAGAGAAGTCTTTGACTCCAAGGAGTCAAAAGAGGTGCCTATTGTAGGAGTGAGAGGAAAAAAAAGAGGGCTGATCATTTCTTTGACAAATCAGAGCTGAAAATGTTTCTCCTCAGGAGAAACAGATATCCAGATTCAGAGGCACAGAGGATTCCCATCACCATCCACAGAAGCAGAGCACCACAAGACATAGTCATTCCTTTTGAAAAGATAGAAGTGGAGGAATTCTCTTTACCCAAATATGCAAGGGAGAGTAGCTTGTCCATAGCCAAGTCACTGACTTCAAGAGGATAAGCTATATCAGCTCCTGGAGCAGGTCAGATAGAGCAAGCAACACCAGCACAAGCCAAAATCTGTATCCCCTGCATTTCTGTACAATGATAGAGAAGTGGTTCTTGTCAAGAACTTGGAGGTATTAAGAAGAGAAATACTGAGTCCTGGGGTGTGTCCCTCAGTTCAGAGGTGGTCTTCAGCTCAACTCATGATCCCAGGGTCATGGAATCAACTCTGGTCTCAGGTTCCCTGCTCAAGGGGAAAGTCAGCTTCTCCATCTCCAGCTCCACATTTTGACTGTGACATCTTTCTCTTTTTGTCTCTGTCAAATACGTGCATGTACATCCTTTGACAAAAAGCAAAAATGAAACCAGTGTACAAGGATTTTCTGGTGCCAGAGGATGTTTTATTTAATTTGGACCTACGTCCCTATAGAATTCAGCCAGGTACAGAGCAGCTCCCACCGTCCTAAAATGCCAGACCTTTGCTCTGAGCTCCCTTGTTCACTCTCTGGTCCCGTGACTTCCTGGACTCCTCGCCAACCTATATCAGCCACTGTCTGACCTGCTTTAATGGCCCCTTGTTGACCCATTGTTCATTCTCACCTGGCTCCATTAGAACATGCCCATCTTCTGCAAGAGGCACTGTTTCCTTATTGCATGAAAACATTTAGGGGATGGTCTTGAGAGGGTTAAAGCAGGCTTGATCTTCCACTTCTCCATTCAGTTACTCAGAGGGTAGCAGTTCCAAACTGTGGGCATACTCAAGGTTTTTGACATTCGAATCTTCTTCAATGTGTCTTTTTGGATACACAAGTTGTCATCATGAATCAGGCATGAAAGTCTTTCAGATGGCTTCAATAGGGCTATGGGTCTCTTCCAAAATTCAGGGAACTGAACATGTGTATGAGAAGTCAGAGCTGAAAATGTCCCTCTTCTGGGATTAGAAACAGAGATCCATATTCAGGGGCATAGAGGACTCCGATCATGATAAACAGAAGCAGAGCTCCACAAGACATACTGTCATTCCCCTGCATATCTAGCAGCAGATGAATTCTCTTCACCCAAATATGCATTGGAGAGTAGTTTGTCCATAGTCAAGTCACTGACTTTAAGAGGACAAGATATACCAGCTCTCGAAGCACATCAGATAGAGCAAGCAACACTAGCCCAAGACAAAATCCTTATCCCCTGCATTTCTGAACAATGATAGAGAAGTGGTTCTTGTCTAGAACTGGGAGGTATTAAAAAGAGAAAGACTGGGTCCTGGGGTGTGTCCATTAGTTCAGAGGCGGCCTTCAGCTCAACTCATGATCCCAGGGTCATGGCATTGACTCTGGTCTCAGGTTCCCTGCACAGGGGCAAGTCAGCTTCGCCCTCTCTGGCTCTAACTCTGATTGTTATCTCAGTCTCTCTCTCTCTCTATCTGTCAAATACGTGCAAGTGCATCATTTGATAAAAATCATAAACAAAATCAGAGTACAAGGATTTACTGGTGCCAGAGGATGTTTTATTTAATTTGGACCTAGGTCACTATGGAATTCAGCCAGATACAGAGCACCTCCCAACATCCTAATATTCCAGACCTTCACTGTGAGCTCCCTTGTTCATTTTCCATTCTGTGTCCTCCTGGACTCCTCACCAACCTGTAGCAGCCGCTGTCTGACCTGCTTTAATGGCCCCTTGTTTACCCATTGTTCATTCTCGCCTGGCTACATTAGAACATGCCCATCTTCTGCAAGAGACACTGTTTTCTTATCACATGATACCATTTGGGGGATAGTCATGAGAGGGTTAAGGCAGGCTTGTACTGACACACCTCCAAGCAGTTCCACAAAGGGTAGCAGCACCACACTGTGGGCATGTCCAAGGTTCTTCGACATTTGAATCCTCTTCAATATGTCCTTTGGGAGATACAGGTGGTCATCCTGAAACATGCATGGGAGTCTTTCAGATGGCTTCATTTGGGCTATGGGTCTCTTCAAACATGCTCCATGTTTGCTCCTGTGGACTCCAAGTATATGAGTCCATCCTGGGCCTCAAATTTTAGGGTGTAGAGTTTGTGTTTGGTGCTTGATAATTTTTGGTTATTGGGAGATCGTTTTGGCTGATTTCTGAAGGTGCTTGAGATTCTCGTGTCCTAGCTGTTGAAGACTCCAGACATGTATTTAGCATGGTTACAAGTGTCCCCTTTGACCATCCTTGGGTACCCTTTCCCTAGTCAGAAGGGCCCCGATTGGGTGGGAGGACCATACACATGTGAGGGACATGGAGTTCCTCCCTGTCTCTTTGTTTGAGACCTAATTCTTTCTTGGCCTTTCGTGGGTAAGATGGAATGGTGGATTCTTGCCTTTCTCCAGAGTCCAGATGGCTGGTGCTGACTGTCATGACAGTAGACTACGAATTTGGCCTTGAGGAAAGTAACACCAACTCACTTGCACACTGCCTTGGTGAGAGACCCAGGTGGCTCCAGCGGTTTGGGAGAGCTTGGAATATTCTTAGCCCACCCATGACTACTACAGCCAAGTGTAGATCAGGCATGGTTTGGGGAAGAGTGGTTGCTAGGACCTCAAATCTTTGTGACATCACAAAAGCTGGCTTCACTAAAGCAGCAGTCCCTCTCTCATGGCCTTTGTGTCCTATGGCTTTAGGTAGGAAGCACCAGAAAGGACAGAAAAAGACCCCAAGAGCCCAATCAAGAATTCAGGTTGTCTTGTGTGTTAATGTCCCACTTCCCTTTTCTAGACGAAGAAAAAAAAAAAATGACGTTCAGGATACCAACATTTAGACCAATATTTCCTCCATAGACGGTAAGGATTTCCTATTTCCACTGCAATTTCTAGAGATCTCAAGAAACAGTGAGGCCTCTTGTGTATCATCAGCTCTCTGTAAGGTTTGTCATTGTGGGTGAGAGAGTCCTTTACGCAGCGTCTTTTCCCTGTGGATCAGTGATGACTAAGGGATGGAAAGTCCCTTTTCAAGAAAAAATGTTAGGGTATGAATATATTGTGCTATCTGTGTTTTCATCTCCTACTGTTCAAAAACACTAGTCATAAGGGATTATGGCTCTGTCTACCTGCTTTTACCCTAAAACCTTTGCAAAGGCTTCAAGTAACGTGACATTCTGCATGTGAGCTAATGCTGCAGGAAGAGCCCTGGACAGCAATCCTTGTCATCATCAGTTAATGCTACCTGCTGTGGTGATATGTACAGCTATGTTGACTTATTCTCTTAAATCAGAGGAAAAAGAATGGCCTATATCAATGACCTGCAATGCCCCTTGGAGCATAATGTGGGTTGAGCTGCAATATCCTCGCAATAACTAGTGGATAAAGAAGGTGTGGTTCGTATTGGCAACACAATATCCCTCAGTCATGAGGGAGAATGAACCCCTGGTACTTGCATTGACATTAATTTCACAGGATTGGGTGTTGAGAAATGAAAAAAGGAAGGAGACAAATGGGAATTTCTTATGGTTTCCCTCTTATGTGCCCCAAGGGACACCATGGCCCTTAGTAGAAGAAAAAACTTAGTAAAAGGGAAAACTAAAGGGGGTGAAGAGAAGGAGACAAACCAGGAGTGACTCAGGTCTCTGAGAACCAAGCTGAGAACTATAGAAATAGAGACATGCAAGGAATGAGGGAACTGGCTAATGGGTGTTGAGGAATTGTGACATATCTTAGGATGAACACTAGACCATGTATGGAACTAAAGCTTCAGTGAATTCATAAACATATGATGGATGATAGGAAGGCTTCCTCAACAGAACAAAAAAATAAAAAGAAAAACAATATGACAGTTTCAAAAGCAGATGAAGACACAGAGAGAAAAGGACAATATTGCATTTTTATTATATTTACTTTTTTTATAAAAACATGAAATTTGTCCCTATAATGTCCTTATTTGAATTGGGTCTTTATACTTTAAAAGTAGAGTCTACCTGCCACCTCCATTTCTGGAATCAATGGGAAGAAACGACATTGCTTCATTAAAAGTCTAGAAGTGTTGACTAGCAAAATGATTTGCATCTGTCCTTATGTGTGTTGGCAGGTGTTTGATGACTGCTTCAAAAATTTAGTCACTAATAGAGAGCTCAGATATTGTAGGGTTTGTGACCTAATCTTGGGAGTGGATATGTGTCTTGGAATTTATCCTTTTCCCTTGTACTTAGATTTGCTGGTATAATTTTGTAGAGGGGTCTTTTAGGTTTTTTTCCCCCTTTCTATAAGTTTTCATGTGGTCTCCTACTTTCAGCTGTATGCTTGTCTCCCTATATTATCCAGATAATGGTTCCTCCAGTTAAAGTTTTTTAAAGTTCTTTTCTTCTTTTTCTAGTTTATGGCATCAAGTTAGGTTTTTGTTTAATTTCTTTTTTTTTCTGTGTTTTTAATTTTGGGAAATACACAAATTTATCTCTATATTCTTTCCCCATAAGATGTTTTCATATCATCCCATAAGTTTCTTTACTTTCTTTTGGTTCAATGTACTTTCTGATTTTTTTTTCTTTCATTCATTGCTAGTTCAGGAGTGTGTTTTGTTTTCCACCTATTCGCGTCTGGCAGTGTTTCCCTTTCATAAGTGATTTCTTTCTATTTTCAAACCTTCGGGTGATAAGTATACAAAATATGATGTTAATTCTCTTCCATTAATTATGACTTGATTTGGACTCCAGCACACGATCTGTGATAGGCACAGTTTGGTCAGCCCTTTGGAAGAACTTCTCTTAAGGTCCTCAGAGACACCATCTTACACATGTATCCCCAAAGCTCAGTTGTTCTAGACAGCACATGATGACTTCATCCACCTTTCCATCTGGATATTCTCTGCTGTGCTGAAAGTGGATATTGTAGTCCCGAACAATATTGGATCGAGATCCCTATCTCCCTTCCTTTCTGTTAATATGTTTCCAACGTTTAGATACACCCATGTTGGTGGTGTATATCTTGGCAATTCTTCCAAGTTTCTGATGTTTTGATGCTCCATCAAGACAAAATAACTTCCGGCAATTTTTGTCTCTGGAAAACATAAAATCTCTCTATCTGGATAGCACCATTTCTTTGGCTCTCTTCTCCTTGCCAATTGCATGACCTATGTCTTCCCAATTCCTCCACTTTCAAGCTATATGTATCTTTATAGTCAAAGGAAATCCCTATTTGCAACATAAGGTTGAGCCTATTAATTTTTTGTTGTTTTCTGGTGGACCATTTTTGCCGTTTTTTGTTTGTTTGTTTGTTAATTTTCATCCAGTCCATCAATCTGTTTGTATTGACCAGATAATTTATACTGAATACTTAAACTAATTATTGATAGGTAGGAGGTTAACTTTATATTTTGGTTGGTTTTTGACTTGGATTCTCTGTGTCTTTCATTTTTATGCTATGTTTTGGCGGGGTTTGCTTTCTTTATTGTGACTCCTCACTTTGTCCCCATCTTATGTGTGTCTCCTTTGTGTGTGTTTGTGTGTGTGTATGTTGTCTGTGTGTGTTCACATAACACTTATAATTAAATTTCAAGAGATAGGAAGTTGGTCTTTATGGATAGAAATTCAATTTGAAATAACCTGAAACCTATCATTCCGTCACTTTCAACCACATTTCCTACAAAGAATGTCACTGTTGTCCTCTTTGATAAACATGTATTCTCACAAACCTGCCTTCAAACAAACACCAAATTTTGCGTGCCTGGTTAGACCATGTGGTTTGTCTCTTTTTATTTTGCTTTTTTCTATGTATCTTGACTACCATGAGAGAGTGAAACCATATGTTACTTGTCTTTTGGACTAATAGATATGGCCTAGACCAGTGCTCCCCACAACACTGCCACACAAGGCAAGTAGCAAGAATAAATTCTTGCTTATAATTCCATAAGAATCTGTGGTGCCTTGGAGGACGGTGAGATGGTAGTAGTCTCTGAGAAGTCCAAGCTAGTCTTCAGGCATGAGCAAAAGTGGAAGATGCACACATCAACTGCACCTTGGCGGAAAATGACCTGAAGCCTACAAAGTAAACTCCACAGCAAAAGATAAAAGAAGTTGCAGAGACTATGGGAGAAGATTGTAGACATGGCTCAGGAGAGATGTGGGCGGTTGGTGCATCAGAGGCCAGTGAGCCAATGCAAAAGACAAAGGCACAGGAGAACGGAACACACTGGGAACCCACAAGAAGCATGTTTCCCAAAGCCATTGACTGTGACCAGCAGAGGGTCTGAATGGCACTAGTTCTTGCCAACAAAGGGTCATGAGGCCTGGAGATTTCAGACCAGCAGCATGGGCAGACATAGATTTGAGAGAACACTGTGTTTCTCCTGCAGAAGACACCAACAAACAATCAGGTGCAGACAGCCTGGAAACCATGATCAGAGACAATATCAGGAGACACAGTGGGAAGATTTTGGGTTCTGGCAGTGCATCCGTGAGAGACAGTGTCCATGGCAGTGTTCAATGGGGACATAAAAAAACTTTATGCTCTTGTACCAGCAGCATCAAGAAGGAGTTACTGGCCAAAGACAGGATGGTGAGGATATTAGCTGCCTAACCTGCAAATACCAAAATCCCAACCGTAGAACACTTGGGGAAATGCCTTCCTCAGTCCAGGTTGCTCTGTTCCAGGAGAGCACACTCTCCCATAGGGGACTAGAAGAAAGCCCTGCCCACATGTGCTCTCCTGACCAAAGCATGCTGCAGGCCTTTGTGCTGTTGAGTTGGTTGAACGTTTCTTCTCACAGGCACAGCAGAGTCCACCAAGCTAAACCTCAGCATATTCAGCCCAGACCCCCCAAAACACCAAATAGCAGGCAAAGAGAGCCTCTGTAGATGACTGGCCTCAAGGACAGGGACAGCCATAACACAAGAACAAAGGACATGCATGCCACACATACACCCGAGACTCCCTCAAAGGCAAGCAATTGGGTACTCCATGATCTCTTATTTCTAAGGAAATTACCCTCAGACTAGAAAACTGAATGGGCTTTTACAATACAGAGAAGAAGAGACCTGGATCCAATGCAAAGACAGAAGAATCAATTGATGCTGAGGAAAAAGAACAGGAAATGATCATGGCCAGACAATTGGTGTGAAATCTCTACATATAACGTGGCCAATAGAGGATATAAAGCAGCTTCCAGGATACTCCCTGTATATCAGAAAACACATAAGATATCAGGGAGTCTCGAATCACAGAGATAAACTGATAAAAATAAAATACTGTAAAATAAAGAGTTCCTGATGAAAAGACTGGTAGCAGACTAGATGTTAAGCCCAGGTAGCTGGCAGAAGCAGAGGATCCAATGAGTGACTTGGAAGAAAAATACTAGAAAATAAGGAAGCAAATCCAAAGGGAGAAGGAAGAATTATGGAACATGACAAAGAACTTAGGGAAGTCATTGACTCCAAGGAATGGAAAGAGGTGTCTATTGTAAGAGTACTAGGAGTGAAAGAAAAAAAGAGGCCTGAAGATGTTTTTGAGAAATCAGAATTGAAAATGTCTTTCATCTGGGACTGGAAACAGAGATCCAGATTCAGAGGCACAGACGACTTCCATCACTATCCACAGAAGCAGAACACCAGAAGACATAGTGTCATTCCCCTTGCAGAAGCTAATAATGAAGGCATTACCTTTTTTCAAATATAGGTGGAAGAGTAGTTTGTCCATAGTCAAGTCACTGACTTCAAGAGGACAAGCTAGACCAACTCTCGAAGCAGGTAGTATAGCTTAATCAACACCAGTCCAAGCCAAAATCCATATCACCTGCATTTTGAACAGTGACAGAGCAGCAGTTATTGTCTAGAAATAGCAGATATTCAGAAGTCAAAGGTTGTGTCCTGGGGTGTGTCCATCAGTTCAGAGGGGGCCTTCAGTTCAACACATGATCACAGGGTTATGGCATCAACTCTGGTCTCAGGTTCCCTGCTCAGGGTCAAGTCAGCTTCTCCCTCTCCAGCTACAACCCCCAATTGTGATCTCTCTGTCTCTCTGTCAAATATGTGCATGTGCATCATTTGACAAAATACCAAAAACAAAATCAGTGTACAAGGATTGACTGTGACCAGAGGATGTTTTATTTAATTTGGACCGAGGTCCCTATGGAAGGCATCAAGGTACAAAGCACCTCCCATCATCCTAAAATGCCAGACCTTCACTCTGAGCTCCCTTGTTCATTCTCCTGTTCTTTGTCTTCCTGTATTTCCTCACCAACCTGTAGTATCTGCTGTCTGTCCCACTGTAATGGCCCCTTGTTTACAAATTGTTCATCCTCTCCTGGATCCATTAGAACCTGCCCATCTTTTGCAAGAGACACTGTTTTCTTATCGCATGAAACCATTCGGGGGGGATGGTCATGAGACCATTAAGGCAGGCTTGTGCTGCCACAACTCCTTGCAGTTCCCCAGAGGGTAGTTGCTCCACCCTGTGAGAGTGCTCAAGGTTCTTCCACATTCGAATCCTCTTCACTGAATCCTTTTGGACATACAAGCTGTCATCCTGAAATGGGCATAAAGTCTTTCAGATTTTTACCGAGTCATAAAGTCTTTCCAATGGCTTGACTTGGGCTATGGATCTTTCCCAACATGCTCCATGCTTGCTACTGTGAACTCCAAGTACATGAGTCCGTCCTGGACTTAAGGGTCTAGGATGTAGTGTCTGCCTTTGGTGCATGGTCATTTTTGGAGATTGGGAGGCCATTTTGGCATGATTTCTGGAGACTCTAGAGGTACTCGTGTCCTCGCTGTTGAAGACTCCAGATATGTTTTTGGCACAGTTGCGGGTGTTTCCTTTGAGCTTTCCTTAGGTGGCCCTTTTCCTGGTCAGAAGCACCCAGATTGGTTGGGAGGACCATACACATGTGTAGGGCATGGATTTCCTCCCCTGAGTCTTGTTTGGGACCTGATTATTTCTTGACCTTTCGTGGCTAATATGGAATTGTGGATTCTTGCCTTTCTCAGGAGTCCAGAGGGCTGGTGCTGATAGTCACAACTAAAGACTATAAATTTGGCCATGGAGAAGGTGACACCAGCTCACTTCACAAACTGCCTTGGTGAGATACCCAGGCGGCTCCAGCAGTTTGCAAGGGCTTGGGATCCTCTTGGCCCACCCATGACTATTCCAGCCAAGTGTAGTGATTTTAAGGACCTATTTTATATTTCTATTTTAGCCAGAGGCTTCCATTGAATTTAAACAATAACTTTGCTGCTTAACCCTTAAACTGCCCCTGCTCCCCTTCCCCCAAGGGACTTAAAAACAAGTCCCAGAAACCAGCTCCAAGTGTGAAGGCCAAGAAAGACAAGGCTGTACCCACCTCAAGTCTAACCCTGACATAAGTACTGCCATCTTGGCAAAGCAAAAGCCAGCACCTTGCACTGTAAGAGTGGGTCAGTACAAGAATGGCAATGCTCAAGTCCTAGAGGCCATTTTACTGAGCTTCCCTCACCAGCCAACAGGGCACACCTAACTTGAAATAAGAGAAAGTAGCTAAAACTTAAGAAATGACTTAATCATATACCACCAGGGCGGGTTGGCGATGGCGCCACAAGGACAAAATGTTAAAGAAAAACTAATAGTTAACTTGCAGAGATTACAATCTTGCAAGATTGGAATCTCCCTTGGTTTTCAAATGTCCTGGTGATTTACAACAAATAGGTCTTCTCTTCAATGGCTCAGTTTTGAGAGACAAATGGATCATGCCTCAAGGCCAAAGGTCACCCTCCCCACCACAAAACTGTGGGAGGCTGAGGCAGAAGGAAATGCAGTTAAGGTGAAATATCTTCTAAACCTAAATCTCACGTTACCACCAGAATGGCTCCAGGGTGGCAAGAGGTTAAACAAACCTGTCACAGTGGGGCACAAGATATGTATGTAGCCATGAAGAAGTGCCTTGAAAATGCTATATAAACCCTTGGATTTGAGTGCTCAGGTTCCTTGTTGAAACCCGCTGTGCTGGGTGGATACTTGGACTTCAGCTAGCTGGAAATAAACCTCGTGTGTGACTTGCATTATCGAGAGGGTTCTCTGTCTAATTGAGGGGTGGTCAACTCCATACCCTAACATAATCAAGCGAGGGTTACCCTAACATAATCAAGCGAGGGTTCATGAGGAGTGGTTGCTATGACGTCAAACATTTGTGACATCACAGAAACTGCCTTCACTGTAGCAGCCATCCCTCTCCCATGGAATTTGAGCCCTTTGGCTTTAAGGTAGGAAGCCCCAAGAAGGACAGAAAGCCTGGTGGAGAACTCAGGTTGTCTTGTGTGTTAATGTCCCACTTCCCCTTTCTAGACAAAGAGAAAAGAAAATGACGTTATGTATACCATCCGTTAGTCCAACATTTCCCCATAGAAGGCAAGGTGTTCCTATTTCCACTACAATTTTTAGAGATCTCAAGAATCAATGAAGCCTCTTGGGTATCAACAGCTTTCCATGGGGTTTGTCATCCTGTGAGTGAGAGGGCCCTTTGTCAGCGTCTTTTCCCTATGGGTCAGTGATGACGAAGGGATGGAAAGTCCCTTTTCAAAGGTTAGGGCATGGATATATTGTGCTGTCTGTATCCTCATCTCCTAGTGTTCTGAAACCCGAGTCATAAGGGTTAGGGCTCTCTTTACCTGGTTTTCCCTTAAACACATTTGCAAATTCTTCAAGGAGAGTGACATAGTACATGAGCTACTCTTAAGAAAGAGGCCTAGAAAGCACCCGCTCGGTATTCATCCATTCTGATGGAGGTATAATACTCCATAGTGTATATAGACCACATCTTCCTTATCCATTCATCTGTTGAAGGGCATCTCGGTTCTTTCCACAGTTTGGCGACTGTTGTCAAGGCTGCTATAAACATTGGTGTAAAGATGGCCCTTCTCTTCACTACATCTGTAGTGCAATGGCAGCGTCATAAGGAAGCTCTATTTTTTAATTTCTTGAGGAATCTCCACACTTTTCTACATAGTGGCTGCACCAACTAGCATTCCCACCAACAGTGTAAGAGGGTTCCCCTTTCTCCACAACCTCTCCCGCACATGTTGTTTCTTGTCTTGCTAATTTTGGCCATTCTAACTGGTGTAAGGTGGTATCTCAATATAGTTTTCATTTGAATCTCCCTGATGGCTCGTGATGATGAACATTTTTTCATGTGTCTGATAGCCATTTGTATGTCTTCATTGAAGTGTCTGTTCATATCTTCTGTCCATTTTTTATATGATTGTCTGTTTTGTATGTGTTGAGTGTGAGTTCTTTATAGATCCTGGATATCAACCTTTTGTCTGTACTGTCATTTGCAAATACCTTCTCCCATTCCGTGGGTTGCCCCTTTGTTTTATTGACAGTTTCCTTTGCTGCACAGAAGCTTTTGTTCTTGATGAAGTCCCAAAAGTTCATGTTTGCTTTTGTTTCCTTTGCCTTTGGAGACATACCTTGAAAGAAGTTGCTGTGGCTGATATCAAAGAGGTTACTGCCTATGTTCTCCTCTAGGATTCTGATGGATTCCTGTCTCACATTGAGGTATTTATTCATTTTGAGTTAATCTTTGTGTAGTGTGTAAGACAATTATCGAGTTTCATTCTTCTACATATAGCTGCCCAGTTTTCTCAGCACCATTTATTGAAGATACTGTCTTTTTTCCACTGTATATTTTTTCCTATTTGGCAGAATATTTTTTAACCATAGAGTTGAGGGTCCATATCTCGGCTCTCTACTCTGTTCCACAGGTATATGTGTGTTTTTTTATGCAAGGATCATGCTGTATTGGTGACCACAGTTTTATAGTAAATCTTGACATTAGGTAACGCGATGCCACCAGTTTTATGTTTGCTTTTCAAGATTTCCTTAGATATTTGAGTTCTCTTCTGATTCCATCCAGATTTTTGGATTATTTGCTCCAGCACTTTGAAGAATACTGGAGGAATTTTGATTGGAATGGCATTAAAAAGATATATTGCTCTAAGCAGTATCGACATTTTCACAATGTTTATTCTTCTGATCCAAGAGCATTGAATGGTCTTCCATGTTTTTGTGTCTTCTTCAATTTCTTTCATGAGTGGTTTGTAGTTCCCTGAGTACAATTTCTTTGCCTCTTTGGTTTTTCTGTATTTTGTATGAGTTCTACTAGTTTTAGGGTGGTCTTTTGAGTTTTCCATATAAAGAATCATGTCATCTGTATATAGAGAGAGTTTGACTTTTTCATTGCCAATTTGGATATTATTTATTTCCCTTTGTTGTCTGCTGTTGCTAGGACTTCTAATACTATGTTGAACAAGAGTGGTGAGCGTAGGCATCCTTGTCATGCTCCTTCAGTGGGAAGGCTGCAATCTTTTTCCCATTGGGGATGATATTTGCTGTGTGTCTTTCATTGGTAGATTTGATGAAGCTCAGGAATGTTCCCTCTATCCCTATACTTTGAAGTGTTTTAAAAAGGAATGAATGCTGGATTTTGTCAAATGCTTTCTCTGCATCAGTTGAAAAGACCATATGGTTCTTCTCTCTTCTCTTATTGATTTGTTCTATCACATTGATTGATTTGCAAATGTTGAACCACCCTTGTAGACCAGAGATGAATACCAGCTGATCATGGTGGATAAACTTTTTAATGTGTTATTAGATAATGTTTGCTAGGATCTTTTAGAGAATTCTAACATCCATATTTATCAGTGATATTGGTCTGAAATTCTCTTTTTTGTAAGATATTTTCCTGGTTTGTGGACCAAGGTAAAGTTGGCCTCTGAGGTAGAACTCCTCAGAGTCTGGAACTTTTCCTTCTGCTTCAATTTTTTGAAACAGTTTCTGGAGAATAGGTGTTATTTCTTCTTTGAAAGTTTGGTAGAATTCCCCAGGGAATTCATCAGGTCCTGGGCTCTTGGTTTTGGGAAGCTTCTGATCACTGCTTCAATCTCATTCCTAGATATCGGTCTACTCAAATTGTCAATTTCATCCTGGTTCAATTTGGGACATTTATAGTTTTCTAGGAATGCATCCATTTCATCTAGGTGCTTAGCTTATTGGCATATAACTGTTGATGATAACTTCTATTATTGTTTCTACTTCCTTGGTGTTAGTTGTAATCTCTCCCTTTTCATTCATTTTTTATGAATTTGGACTTTCTTTTCTTTTGGATTAGTGTGGCCAATAGTTTATTGATCTTATAGATTATTTTTAAAAAATAGCTTCTAGTTTCATTGTTACATTCTACCTTATCACTGGTTTTTACCTCATTGATCTGTGCTCTAATCCTGATTATTCCCCTCTTATGTGTGAAGTTGGTTTGATTTGTTGTTGATTTTCCAGTACCTTAAGGTGTAGAGACAGCTGGTGTATTCTGGATTTTTTCATTTTTATTAAAAGAGTTTGGATGGCTATGTATTTTCCCCTTAGGGCAGCCTTTGATGTATCCAGAAGTTTTGGATGGAAGGGTCTTCATTCTAATTGATTTCTATGAATTCTTTCAGTTATTCATTGATCTCCTGGTTGATCCAAGCATTCTTAAGAATGGTGGTTTCTAGCTTCCATGTGTTTGAGTTCCTTCTGAACTTTCCTTGTGATTGAGCTCCAGTTTCTAAGCATTGTGATCTGAGAACATACAGAGAATATTCTCAATCTTTTGGTATTGGTTGAGTCCTGATTTGAGACCCAGTTTGTGGTATATTCCTTGAGAAGATTCTATGTGCACTTGAGAAGAATGAGTGTTCTGTTGTATTAGTGTGGAATATTCTGTATATATTTATGAGGTTCATCTGGTCCAATGTGTCATTCAATGATCTTGATTCTTTATTGAATTTCTGCTTTGATGATCTGTCTATTTCTGGGAGAAGCATGTTAAGATATCCTTCTATTAATGTATTCATATCAATATGACTCTTTATCTTGATTACAATTTTATTATGTATTTGGCTGCTCCCATATTGGGGGCATAGATATTTACAATTGTTAGATAGTTTGGTGGATAGTCCCTTTAAGAATTATTTAGTGTGTTTCTGTGTCTCCAGCTATAGTCTTTAGTTTAAGATCTAATTTATCTGATATGAGCATCGCTACCTCGGCCTCCTTTTGAGGCCCATTGGAATGAAAGATGCTTCCCCATCCTTTCACTTTCAGTCTGCATGTATCTTTAGGTTCAAAATGGGTCTCTCATAGACATCATATGATGGGTTCTGTCATTTTATCTGATCTGCAACCCTGTGTTGTTTTAAGAGCACATTTAGACCATACACATGAGAGTGATTATTGATAGATATGTTTTTATTGACATTGTGTTACCTTTGAAGTCTTTATCTGTAGATTGTCTCTATATTTCTGTTCTATGCTATTCTTAGGATATTTTCCTCTTTTATAGAACCCCCTTTAATATTTCCTGCAGTGTTGGATTGGTGGTTGCATAGCCTTTTAAGCCTTGCCAGTCTTGGAAACCCTTTATCTTTCTATCCATGTTCAATGTCAGTCTTGCTGGGTAAAGTATTCTTGGCTGAAAGTTCTTTTCATTTAGTGCCTGAATATATCTTGCCATCCTTTTCTGTCTTGCCAGTTCTCTATTGACAGGACTGATGTGGTCCTGATGGGCTTTCCTCTGTATGTAAGGAGCCTCTATATCATAGCAGCTTTCAAAATATTCTATCTACACTTATGATTACTCAATTTTACACTCAGGTGCCTTAATTTTTTTTTTTGAATATATAATCTTGGTGGGAGACCGTTATGTCTCTACTACATGAATGTTGGATCCAATCACAAGATTGGGAAAATTTTCATGAAGAACTTGTTCCACTATATCTTCTAGACTTCTTTCTCCTCCACTTTAGAGATTCCTATAATTCTGACGTTGGAAACTTTCATGGAATCATTTATTATTCTGATTGTGTTGTCATGACTTCTAAGCTTTGTTTTTCCTGGCTTCCTCCTCATTCTTTCTATTTGTCATCCAGATCACTAGTCTAACTTCTTTTGCAGTTACCCTAGGGTTTAGAGAATTTAGGTTAGTTTGGAACTCATTGAGAGCATTGTAGACCTCATATGTGGTGGCTTTCAGTTCTGCCCTAACATTGTGCACATCATCCCTGGTGGCTTTCAGTTCTGCCCTATTCAATTCAGTTTAGTCATCCATGGCTATCTGCAAACTAGCTATTGCCTGGATAATTGTGAGCCTGAATTCTCTTTCCAACATATTGTCTATGTTGATAGCCAATAGCTCTGTTGAAAAAGACCCATCCTCTGTACTTTTCTTCTGTTGCACATTCCTCCTCCTAGTCATTTTGTTGAGAGATAACTGAACGGATATACCTGGATGTATCAGATGTGGTGCAGTCAAGGTGCACCCTGGAATGCTTCTGAGTGATGTGAACTTACCATTGAAACAAGTGAAAAAAAAAAAAAAGTAAAAAGAGAGAGAGAGGAAAAAATTGAAGATAACAGATAATAGATATATAGATTTTATATAATATATGTACTATATGTATCATATGTACTATAGTCTATTGTATATCTATATATGTATATATATATACACTAGTGATATATATATATCACTACTATAGATACATATATACATATATATCTCTATATATGTATATACATGTATATCTCTATATATGATATATATCTCTATATAGAGATATATATTTATGTCTATATAGAGACATATATATCTCTATATACATATATATGTATATATGTGTATCTATATATGTATATATGTATCTATATATGCAGCAGATTTTGTGCCGCGGTCCCAGGGAATGCAAAATCTTCTGCTTGTACCCAGAACCATGAAAACAGCGTCTCTCTGGGCAGCTCCAGACTGCCAAGAGGTTCCAATCAGCGATCCCACACTGAGATTTTCATGCTGACCCGTGCTAGGAGTGCCTGGTCATTCTCTGTCTAAAAGTTCTGGGCTTGCAAGCACTGCCCTCAGGGGATGGTGTGGGCTGCACATGTCTCAGGCTCTGATAGCAGAGCACGGGTCCAAGAGCATGTGCCTGGGCCTTTGCACACCTTCCTCACGGGAGTGTGTGGGGTGCATATGCGTCTCATGGTATGATAGTATGGTGTGGGTCTAAGAGCAATGCACTGAGTCTTCACACACCTCTCTAAGGGGAGGGTGAGGGGTGCATGCATCTCATGCACTCTGATCACCCATGAAATCAGCCTGAGGTCATAATTATACATATCTGCTCTATTGCTATATTGCTAATAGAGCAAGTCTTGTTGATCTGCTGTCTGGCGAGGCTCCAAGCCTCTAACAGGTACTGGACCCCATGTGATCATGGGCATGCTGGTGGCTCAGGGACCAAGACCTGGTTTCCCCAACACACTGTCTTTGGCTCAGCGCCAGGGGAGGCTGTAGTGGGTCTGGGGACTTAAGAACCTGTCCTTAGTCTCCCTGATTCACACAATTTATTCCCAGTATCCTTTGTTCTTTTTGAGTGCTTTCAACCAGAGTCCAAGATAATGGTGATCCCGAGACACAGGGCACACTTGTATTGGGGTGTTACTTTCCAACTGGTCGCCTTGGGTGGGTCCCTTCCACTTTTGTTTATTTCAATATCAATCCAATGTTCTCACTCCACTTTTTCTGCCCACTATGTCTTCTGCCCTGGTAGAGATCCAGATATGTATAATTCTGATCTCAGGCTGATTTCATGGGTGATCAGAGTTCTTTGGTAGGAAATCAACTCACTTTGGGGTACAGGTTGAAATGGCGCCTCCTCCTACTTCCCGTCATCTTGTCTCATCTCACATAACACTTAGAGTAAAATTTCAAGATATTGGAAGTCGGCATTTTATGAGTAGCAAATCACTTTCATATGCCTTGAAAACTCACATTCCAGTACTTTCATCCACATTTCCTGCAAGGAATGTCCTATTTAGTCCTCTTTTATAAACACGTATTCCCACCAACCTGCCTACAAAGAAAGAGAAAATTTTATGTGTCTGGTTTGAGCTCTATTGTTTGTCTGTTTTCCCCTGATTCTTCACATATTTCTTTACTACCATGAGAGAGTGAAATCATACGTTATTTTTCTTTCTGAGACTCAGGGATGTGACATAGAAAAATGCTCTCCACAACTTTGCCAGAGGAGGCAAGTGGCAAAAATTCATTCTTCCTTATGGCTGGGTAAGAGTCTGGGGATCCTTTGGAGGACAGTGAGATGTTAGCAGTGTTTGGGAACTCCAGGATCATGGTCAGCCATGAACACAACTGGAAGATGACTACCTCAATTGCGACTTGGTTGAAATTGACATGAAGACTACAAATCAAACTCCACATCAAAAGAGAAAAGAAGTCACAGAGACTATGGGAGAAGATTGGAGACATGGCTTAGGGAGAAGTGGGTGGTGTTGCTTCAGAGGGCAGTGAGCCAATGCAAAAGACAAATTCACAGGAGATAGGAGAACACTGGGAAACCAAAGAGAGCATGATTCCAAATGCCACTTGCTGTAACAAGCAGAGGATCTGAATGGTACGAGTTCTTGCCAACATTGGGTCATGAGTCCAGAGTTTTTAGATCATCAGCCTTTGCAGATACAGACTTGAAAGAAAACAGTTTCTCCTGGAAAACTTAAGAAACAGTGAGTCCTCTTGGGTATTATCAGCTCTCCTTGAGGTTTTTCAGCCTGTGGGTGAGAGAGTCCTTTCTCAGCGTCTTTTCCTAATGGGTCAGGGAAGACTAAGGGATGGAAAGTCCCTTTTCAGTTATTTTCCTGGTCAACACTTCTAGACATTTAAAAAGGCATGTCGTTTCTTCTTATTGATTCCAGAAATGGAGGACGCAGTTAGACTCTAATTTACAAGCATAAAGACCCAATTCACATAAGGACATTATAGGAAACAAATTCCATGCCATTTTAATAAGTATAGATAATAAAATGTAATTATTTCCTTTTCTCTGCCTGTCTAATCTGTTTTGAAAGGGCCAGGTTTTTGTTGTTATTGTTGTTTTTTTATTTGTTTTTTAGAATTCTTGAATTATTTTATTGTATCTCCAAAACTAATATAACACTATATATCAACTATATTTAAATACAAACAACAAAAAGAAAATGGGAAGTTATAAATAATTTCTGGTACACAGTAATTCTTCTTCTTCTTCTTCTTCTTTTTTTTTTTTTTTTTTACTTAAGTTACCAGCTTATTGTCTACTTTCTCTTCTTTTTAATTTCTTTTCAGTGTAACAGTATTCATTGCTTTTGCCCCACACCCAGTGATCCATGTAACCTGTGCCCTCTATAATACCCACCAGCTGGTTTTCCCAACCTCCCACCCAACCCGTTCATTGAAAACCCTCAGATTGTTTTTTTAGAGTCCATAATCACTCATTGTTCACCTTCCCTTCCAATTTACCTCAACTCGCTTCTCCCCTCCAACTCCCATTGTCCTCCATGCTGTGGTGCTCCACAAATAAGTGAAACCATATATAATTGTCTCTCTCTCCTTAACTTGTTTCATCAACATAATATTTTCCAGTCCCGTCCATTTTGCTACAAATGTTGGGTATTTGTCCTTTCTGATGGAGGCATAATACACCATATAGTATATGGACCACATCTTCCTTATCCATTCGTCCATTGAAGGATATATTGCTTATTTCCACAGTTTAGTGACCATGGCCATCATTGCTATAAACATTGGGGTACAGATGGCCCTTATTTTCACAACATCTGTATCCTTGGGGTAAATACCCAGTAGTGCAGTTGCAGGATCATAGGGAAGTTCTATTTTTAATTTCTTGATGAATCTCCACACTGTTCTCCAAAGAGGCTGCACCAACTTGCATTCCCACCAACAGTGTAAGAGGGTTCCCCTTTCTCCACATCCCCTCCAACACATGCTGTTTCCTGTCTTGCTAATTTTGGCCATTCTAACTGGTATAAGTTATTATCTCAATGTGGTTTTCATTTTAAACTCCCTCATGGCTCGTGATGATGAACATTTCTTCATGTGTCTGATAGCCATTTGTAGGTCTTCATTATAGAAATATTTGTTCATATTACCTGTCCATTTTTTTTATATGATTGTCTGTTTTGTATGTGTTGAGTTTGGGAGTTCTTTATAGATTCTGGATATCAACCTTTTGTCTCTACTGTAATTTGCAAATATTTTCTCCCATTTCCTGGGTTGCCTCTCTGTTTCCTTTGCTGTGCAGAAACTTATAATCTTGAAGAAGTCCCAAAAGTTTATGTTAGTTTTTGTTTCCTATGCATTTGGCGCCATATCTTGAAAGAAGTTGCTGTGGCTGATATCGAAGAATTTACTGCCAATGTTCTCCCCTAGGACTCTAATGGATTCCTGTTTCACATTGAGGTCTTTTATCCATTTTTAGTTTATCTTACTATAGGGGGTAAGAGAATGGTCGATTTTCATTCTTCTACATATAGCTGTGCAGTGTTCCCAGCACAATTTATTGAAGAGACTCTCTTTTATCCACTATATATTTTTTTGCTGTTTTGTCAAAGACTATTTGCCCATTAAGTTGAGGGTCTATATCCAGGCTCTCTACTCTGTTCCACTGGTGTATGTGCTAGTTTTTAAGCCAGGACCATTCTGTCTTGGTGATCACAGCTTTATAGTATATCTTGAGATCAAGTAACACAATGCCCCCAGTTTTATGTTTGTTTTTTAACCTTTCCTTAGCAATTTGGGGTCTCTTCTAATTCCATATAAATTTTAGGATTATTTTCTCCAGCTCTTTGAAGAATACCGGTGGAATTTTTATGGGAATGGCATTAAAAGGATAGGTTGCTCTAGGCAATATAGACATTTTAGCACATTTATTCTTCTGATCCAGGAGCATAGAATGGTCTTCCATTTTTTTGTGTGTATGTGTCTGTCTTCTTCAATTTCTTTCATGAGTGTTCTGTAGTTTCTCAAGTACAGTTCCTTTACCTTTTTGGTTAGGTTTATTCCCAGGTATCTTATAATTCTTGGTGCTATAGTAAATAAAATTTATTCTCTAATTTCCATTTCTGATTTTCATTCTTAGTGTATAAGAAAGCCACTGATTTCTGTACATTGACTTTGTATCCTGCCACTTTGCTGAATTGCTGTATGAGTTATAGTAGCTTGGGGATGGACTCTTTGGGGTTTTCCATAAAAAGAATCATGTCTTCTGCGAAGAGAGATAATTTGACTTCTTCATTGTCAATTTAGATACCTTTTATTTCTCTTTGTCTGATATCAGAAGATAAACAAAAGGAGGAAAGGGTCACCAGAGTCGACTGATTGGAAAGTAATACCCCAGTACGAGAATGCCCTGTTTCTGGGGATCACAATTAAGTTGGTCTCTCATTGAAAGCACTCAAAAAGAGCAAATGATCACGGGGGTAAATTGTGGATATGGGGCTAAGGACAGAGGTTTATGTCCCCAGACCCTGTTTAGGCTCCCCTGGCACTGAGCTAGAGAGAGTGTGGCAGATTAACCAGCTCTTGGTCCCTGTGCCACCAGTACAGCTGAGACGTGTTGGGTCGGCTCTTGTGAGGGGTGGGAGCCTTGCTATACAGCAGATTGCTGAGCCTTGCTAACAGAGCCTGAGACGTGCACCCTCCTTACCCTCGCCTGAGAGGTGCACGAAGGCCCAGGCTGGTGCTCTTAGACCCTAGACAAACTGTCATTGCCTGAGACATGCCAGTGACCCACACCTTCCTCTGAGAGAGGTGCTCACAAGTGCTGTGCTCTTAGACCCAGAAAGCCCGGACACTCCAAGCCCAGGCCAGTGGGAAAATCTCAGTATGCAATTACTGCTTGGAAACATTCTGGCAGTCTGGAGCTGCCAGGACAGCCACCGCTGTTGTAGTTTATGGAAGAAGCAGAAGATCCTGAATCTCCTGGGACTGCATCTCAATACCTGCTCTTCCAGTGGACAAGGGTGAATTTATATGTGCCCTACAGCTCCTACAGAGGAGCAGACTGAGGCTTCTCTCTGACAGGGAGGTCAGTGAGCCATTTGCTTTCCTCTAAACCTCCAAAAACCATCAAAAGCTGTCAAAGCAAAAGAGAAAAAGTGAACAAACATAGAAACCTCCAAAGAACAAAAACCTGAAAAAACCGGTTTCCTCAGAGCTCACTCCTTGACAGGGGCGGGAGGACTTAACTCAGGGAACATCATTGACAGAAAACCCACGTGTCAAGCCCCTCCCTCAGAAATACAACAAATAAAGGAAAAAAAAAAGAGTACAAGAGAACAACCACCACTATTTCACAGATACATTTATTTTTAAGTCGTTAACAATATTCTGGACCATTTTTTATATAAATGATTTTTTGAAAGATTTTATTTATTTATTTGACAGACAGGGATCACAGGTAGGCAGAGAGAGAGGAGGAAGCAGGATCCCCACTGAGCAGAGAGCCCGAGGCGGGGCTGGATCCCAGGACTCTGGGATCATGACCTGAGCCTAAGGCAGAGGCTTTAACCCACTGAGCCACCCAGGGGCCCCTATATAGATAATGTTTAACCTATTTACAATCACAGTGAGATATCCATTAAATCTAATTATATAATTACCATTACATATAGATATCCATTACATCTAATTCTAATCTGAACTTTTTGATATCTACACTGTGTTTTCTTTGAATTTATTTTTTTAATGTTTTTAAATTTTATTTATTTTTTTTTTAAATTTTAGTTCAGTTTAGTCCAGTTTATTGCTTTTTAATTTTTATTTTCTAATATTCATATAGAGTTCAACGTCAAGGCAATCCCCTTTCCCCAATCAATGCTACCCGTAAGGGTAAACCTAATTTTAATCCCTCTTTATCTTAGCTAAGTTGAGTTTTTTAACAAAGATATCAAGATACATCCACGAAGAATCAACATAATCAACATAATCAACATAACCTTCCTCGCCCACACTGA
>NW_026739436.1:5023152-5034253 GCF_022355385.1 Mustela nigripes
TTATACTTTTATCAGCTTTTTTTTTTGTATGTTTTTGTTTGGAATCTTTCCTTGGAGCCCATTTGGGCTGAGCCTTCTCTTTTACCTTTCCTTTTTTTCCTGTCTGTCTGTCTCTCTCTCTGTCTCTCTCTATTTTTCTTTCTCTTTTCTTTTTTCTCAGGTTTGGTTGGGGAATACTATTGCTCAAAAGCAATAGCAAAGGGAGTACCTTGACTACACCACGGTTGATACATGCAGTTACATCCGTTCAGCCATCTCTCACCAAAATGACTAGAAGGAGGAATGTCCAACAGAAGAAAAATACAGAGGATGGGTCTTCTGCAACAGACCTAAGGGATATCAACATATTAAACATGTCAGAAAGAGTATTCAGGCTCACAATTATCCAGACATTAGCTAGGTTGGAGAAAGCCATGGATGACCAAGCAGAATTGAGTAGGGCAGAACTAACACCACCAGGGATGATGTTCACAATGTTCTCAGTGAGTCCCAGTCTAATCTAAATTCTCTAAAAGCTAGGGTAACTGCAAAAGAAGATATAATTAGTGGTCTAAGGACAAAAAGACAGAGAGAAAGGGTCAGGAGGAAGCCTGGAGCGGGCTTAGAAGCTAGGAAAACAGAATCAGGGGGAAAAAAATGATGCAATGAAACTTTCCAACGTCAAAATTATTGGAATCCCTGAAGGGGAGGATACAGAAAAAAAATGTCTAGAAGATATAGTGGAACAAGCTCTTCATGAAAATTTTCTCAATCTCGTGAATGGAACCAGCTTTCATGTACTAGAGGCAGAATGGTCTCCCCCCAAGATTATAGATTTCAAAAAAAAAAAAAAAATTACGGCACCTTATAGTAATATTGAGAAATCACAAGTGTAGATACAATCTCTTGAAAGCTGGTGGGACAAAGGGGCTTCTTATGTAGAGAGGAAAGCCCACCAGACTTATGTCACACCTGTCCACAGAGACCTCTCAATCAGAAAGGGCTGGCAACATATATTCAGGGCACTAAATGAGGAGAGCAGGCAGCCAAGAATACTTTATCCAGCAAGATTGACATTCAAAATGGATGGAGACATAAAGAGTTTCCAAGACTGGCAAGTCTTAAAAGACTATGCAACCAACAAGCTGACATTACAGGAAATATTAAGGGGGTTCTATAAAACAGTAAACGTCCTAAGAATGACATTGAACAGAAATATAGAGACAAACTACAGAAAGAAAGACTTCAACGGTAACACAATGTCAATAAAAACATATCTATCAATAATCACTCTCAATGTTAATGGCCTAAATGCACCCATAAAGTGGCACAGGGTTGCAGATTGGATAAAACGACAGGACCCATCCATATGGTGTCTACCGAAAGATACACCCAGACTGAAAGTGAAGGGATAGAGAAGCATCTTTCATGCCAATGGGCCTCAAAACAAGGCTGGGGTAGTATTTCTCCTATCAGTTAAATTAGATTTTAAACTAAATACTGTAGTCAGATATAAAGAAGGACACCACATAATTTTTAAAGGGACTACCCACCAAGAGGATCTAACAATTGGAAATATCTATGCCCCCAATATGGGAGCAACCAATTACATAATAAAACTGTTAGTAAAGATAAAGAGTCATATTGATATGAATAGATTAAGAGCAGGAGATTGTAACACGCCTCTCTCATAGACAGATCATCCAAGCAGAAAATCCATAAAAAAACAAAAGCATTGAATGACAATTGGACCAGATAGACCTCATAAATATATACAGGACTTTCCTCCTTAAAACAATATAACACTCATTCTTCTCAAATGCACATGGAAACTTCTCAAGAATAGACCACATACTGGGCTACAAATCAGCACTCAACAGATTCAAAAACACTGAGATTATTCCCTGCATATTCTCAGCTCACAATACTTTGGAACTGGAGCTCAATCACAAGGAAATTTCCTAAGGCACTCAAACACCTGGAAGCTAAAGAGGTCCTTGCTTAAGAATGCTTGGATCACCACACACAAAAATAGATTCCGATGGATGAATGACCTCAATGTGAGATAGGATTCCATCAAAATCCTTGAGGAGAGAACAGAGGCAGCAACCTCTTTGACCTCAACCACAACAACATCTTCCTAGGAACATTACCAATGACAACAGAAGCAAGGGGGAAAAAAGTGAACAATTGCGATTTCATCAACATCAAAAGCTTTTGCACAGCAAAGGAAAGAGTGAACAAAACCAAAAGACATCTGAACGAATGGGAGAAGATATTGCAACTGACATATCAGATAAAGGGCCGGTTTCCAATATCTATAAAAATCTTGGCAAACTCAACACCCAAAGAACAAATAATCCAATCAAGAAATGGGCGGAGGAAATGAAAAGACATTTCTGCAAAGAAGACATCCAGATGGCCAAAAGACACATGAAAAAAAAAATGCTCCACATCACTCAGCATCAGGGAAATACAAATCAAAACGACAATGAGATATCACCTCACACCAGTCAGAATGGCTAAAATTAACAAGTCAATAAATGACAGATGATGCAAGGATGTGGAGATAGGTGAACACTCCTGCACTGTGGGTGGGAATGTAAGCTTGTTCAAACACTCTGGAAAACTTTGTGGAGGTTCCTCAGAAAAATGAAAATAGAGCTACCCTATGACACAGCGATTGCACTACTGAGTATATATACTAAAGACAGAAATATGGTACCCTGAAGGGGAAAGAGCACCTGAATGTTTAAAGCAGCAATGTCCATGAAAGCCAACCTATGAAAATAACCTAGATGTCCATCAACAGATAAATGGTTAAAGAAGAAGTGGTATATATAGATACACAACGGAGTACTATATAGCCATCAAAAGTAATGAAATCTTGCCATTTGCGGTGACATGGATTTAACTAGAGGCTATTATGCTTAGCGAAAAAAGCCAATTGGAGAAAGACTACTATCATATGATCTCCTTGATATGAGGAAGTGGAGATGCAATGTGGGGTGAGAGGGTGTAGGAAAAGAATAAATTAAAGTACATGGGATAGGGAGAAAGACAAACATTAAAAGACCCAATATCAAAAGACTGAAAGAGGGTTGCTGGGGTGTGGGGCTGGGAGAGGGTTGTGAGGATATGGATATTGGGAAGGCTATGTGCTATGATGAGTGCTGTGAAATGTTTTAAACCTGGTGTTTCACAGACCTACACAACTGGGGATACAAATACATTATATGCTTATTAAAAATAAATTAATTAATTAAAAATAAAGAATGTTTGGATCAACCAGGAGATCAAATAAAAATGGAACAATTCATAGAAACCAATGAGAATGAAGATACTTCGGTCCAAAACCTATGTGATACAGCAAAGGCTGTCCTAAGGGAGGCATACATAGCCATCCAAGCCTCCAGCAAAAAAAAAAAAAAAAAAAAGAAAGAAGAATCCATAGTACAAGAGCTGTCTCTATACATTAAAGAACTGGAGAATCAAACCAATTCCATACAGAAGAAAGGAAATAATCAAGATTAGATTAAATAAATTAAAAAAAAAAAGAAATGCAAAAGGAAAACAGGTGTATGTATCAAAACATTCAGGTTAGAAGGTTACTATGGTATTTGTACATCAAATTTGATACATAAACCTGTGTTTTCCTTTTGCATTTCTATTTTTTAAATTTCTTTTTTTTAATTTTAGTTTAGTTTAGTCTAATTTATTCCTTTTTAAATTTTTATTTTCTAATTTTCATATAGAGTTAAACTTCAAGGTAATCCCCTTTCCTTAATCAATGCCACCCCTATAGGTAAAACAATTCCTAATCCCCCTTTATCTTAGGAAAGTAGAATCCTTTAGCAAAATATCAAGATACATCCAGGAAGAATCAAAACAAACTTCCTCACCCACACTGAGAGTTTACAACCACTCTCCCATCTTTTTGTTCCACCAATATTTCTGTGTTTTTGTGTTTGTCCTGATAGTATATAAATCTTACACTCGGGGTTCTTTTTGACGAGGTTCTTCCTTTATTTGCATATATATTTGCATATGTATATGTATATATATGTACATATTCAAATATATATATTTTTCTCTTGTCATATACTTTAATCAGTCTTTTTGTTTGTCTGAGTCTGTATACTTCATAAGTCTTACCTTGGGGTCCATTTGGGCTGAACCTTCTCTTTTATCTCACCTTTCGTTTCTGTCTCTCTCATTCTCTTTTTTTCTTTTTCTTTTCTTTTTACTCTCATTTGGGTGGGAAATCCTGATTGCTCAGAAGAATTCCAGGGTGCACTTTGACTGCACCACAGTCGATATACCCAGCTACACTCATTTAGCCACCTCTCACCAAAATGACTAGGAGGAGGAATTACCAACAGAAGAAAAATACACAAGATGGACCTTCTGCAACAGAGCTAAAGGCTATCAACATAGAAAATAAGTCGGAAAGAGAATTCAAACTAACAATTATCCAAGCAATAGCTAGGTTGGAGAAAGCCATGGCTTGGCAAATGGATTGATTAGGGCCAAACTGAAAATGACCAGAGATAATGTTTTCAATATTATAAAAGAGTTGAAAGCTACAAGGGATGAGGTTCACAATGATCTCAATGAGTTCCAATCAAATCTAATTTCTCACAAAGTTAGAGGAACTGAGACAGAAGATAGAATTAGTGAATTGGAGGACAAACAGTTAGAGAGAAAGGATCAGGAGAAAGCCTGGAACAAACAGCTTAGAAGCCACGAAAACAGAATGAGTGAAATAAATGATGCCATGAAACGTTTCAAAGTCAGAATTATTAGAATACCTGAAGGGGAGGAGAAAGAAAGAAGTGTAGAAGATATAATGGAACAAGTTCTTCATGAAAATTGTCCAAATCTTGTGAATGGAACCAGCGCTCATGTACTAGAGGTAGTAAGGCTTCCCCCCAAGATTACAGATTCTCGAAATTCCTCGAGACACGTAATAGTAAGAATGAAGAATTATAATTGTAGGTAGAGCCCCTTGAAAGCAGCTATAACAAAGAAGATCCTTACATTCAGAGGAGAGCCCATCAGAATAACGTCAGACCTGTCCACAGAGACCTGGCAAACCATAGAGGGCTGACAAGATATATTCAGGGCACTGAATTAGAAAAACATGTACCAAGAATACTTTATCCAGCAAGACTGACATTCAAAATAGATGGAGAGATAAAGAGTTTCCATGACCGGCAAGGCTTAAAGGACCAAGCCTATAGTGCAGTAAATATTAAGGGGTTTCTTTAAAGGAGGAAAAAGCCCAAGAAGAGCCATGAACAGAAATATAGAGACAATCTACAGAAAGAATGACTTTAAGGGTAACACGAGGTCAATAAAAACGTATCTATCAATAATCACTCTCAATGTGAATGGCCTAAATGTGCCTATAAAATGGCACAGGGTTGCAGACTGAATAAAATGACAGGACCCATCCATATGTTGTCTACAAGAGAACCATTTTGAACCTAAAGATACACCCAGACTGAAAGTGAAGGGAGGGAGAGGCATTTTTCATATCAATGGGCCTCAAAAGAAGGCTGGGGAAGATTCTCAACAAGATCCTAGCAAACAGGATCCAATAGCACATTAAAAAGATTATCCACCATGATCAGGTGGGATTCATCCCTGGGCTAAATGATGATTCAACATTCACAAATCAATCAATGTGACAGAAGAAATTAATAAGAGAAGATAGAAGAACCACATGCTCCTCTCAATTGATGCAGAAAAAGCATTTGACAAAATCCAGCATCTGTTCCTGATTAAAATGCTTCAAAATATAGGTATAGAGGGAACATTCCTGAACTTCATCAATAATATCTATAAAAGACCCACAGCAAATACCATCTTAAGTGGGAAAAAGCTTGCAGCCTTCACATTGAGATCAGGAACACGACAAGGATGCCCACTCTCACCACTCTTCTTCAACATAATTTTAGAAGTCCTAGCAACAGCAGACAACAAAAAGATATAAAAGGTATCCAAATGGGCAATGAAGAAGTCAAACTCTCTCTCTTTGCAGATGACATGATTCTTTATATGGAAAACCCAAAAGACTCAACCCACAAACTACTAGAACTCATACAGCAATTCAGCAACGTGGCAGGATACAAAGTTAATGTACAGAAATCAATGGCTTTCTTATACACTAACAATGAAAATACAGAAAGGGAAATTAGAGAATCGATTCCACTTACTATAGCACCAAGAAACCTAAGATAGCTAGGAATAAACCTAACCAAAGTGATAACAGATCTGTACTCGAGGAACTTCAGAACACTCCTGAAAGAAATTGAAGAAGACACAAAAAGATGGAAGACCATTCCATCTCTTGGATCAGAAGAATAAACATTGTTAAAATGTCTATACTGCCTAAAGCAATCTATACTTTTAATGCTACTCCAATTAAAAATCCACCGGTATTCTTCAAAGAACTGGAGCAAATAATCCTAAAATTTATATGGAATCAGAAGAGACCCGAATCACTAAGGAAATGTTGAAAAACAAAAATAAAACAGGGGTCATCACGTTACCTGATTTCAAGATTTACTACAAAGCTGTAATCATCAAGACAGCATGGTAGTGGCATAAAAACAGACATATAGACCAGTGGAACAGAGTAGAGAGCCCAGTTATGGACCCTCAACTCTATGGTCAAAAAATATTCGACCAAACAGGAAAAAATATACAGTGGAAAAATGACAGTCTATTCAAATAATAATACTGGGTAAACGGGACAGCTATACGTAGAAGAATGAAACTAGACCATTGTCTTACCACGTACACAATGATAAATTAAAAATGGATAAAAGACCTCAATGTGAGACAGAATTCCATCAAAATCCTAGAGGAGAACATAGGCAGTAATCTTTTAGATCAGCCACAGCAACTTCCTTCAAGATATGTCTCCAAAGGAAAGGAAACAAAAGCAAAGATGAACTTTTGGGGATAGAAGAAGAATCAATGATATAAGGTGGAATTGGGAGGGAGACAAACCATAAGTGACCCTTAATCTCAAAAAGCACACTAAGGGTTGCTTGGAGGAGGGGAGTTTGGAGAAGGGATTGGGGTTATGAACATTGGGGAGGGTATGTGCTTTGGTGAGTGCTGTGAAGTGTGTAAACCTGGTGATTCACAGACCTGTACACCTGGGGATAAAAATATATGTTTATAAAAAATAAAAATTAAAAAAAAATCAAAAGCCTCTGCAAATCAAAAGAAACAGTCAAGAAAACAAAAAGGCAACCCAGGGAATGGAAGAAGATTTTGCACATGACAGTACAGACAAAAGGTTGATATCCAGGATCTATAATGAACTCCTCAAATTCGACACACACAAAAGAGACAGACATAACAAAATATTGGCAGAAGATATGGACAGACTCTTCTCCAATAAAGACATAAAAATGGCTATCAGACACATGAAAAAATGTTCATCATCAGTAGCCCTCAGGGAAATTCAAATGAAAACTACATTGAGATACCACCTTAAACAAGTTAGAATGGCCAAAATTAGCAAGATGGGAAACAACATGTGTTGCAGAGGATGTGGAGAAAGGAGAACACTCTTACCCTGTTGGTGGGAATGCAAGTTGGTGCAGCCTCTTTGGAAAACACTGTAAAGACTTCTCAAGAAATTCAAAATAGAACTTCCCTATGACTCTGCCATTGCACTCCTGGGTATTTACCCCAAATATACAGATATAGTGTAAAGAAGGGCTATCTGTACCCCAATGTTTATAGCAGCAATGGCCACAGTTGCCAAACTGTGGGAAGAAGCAATATATTCTTCAATGTAAGAATGGATAAGGAACATGCGGTCCATATACACTATGGCGTATTATTCCTCCATCAGAAAGGACTAATACCCAACTTTTGTAGCAATATGGACGGGACTGGAAGAGATTATGCTGAGTGAAATAAGTCAAGCAGAGAGAGTCAATTATCATATGGTTTCACTTATTTGTGGAGAATAACAAATAGCATGGAGGGCATGGAAAGTTAGAGAGGAGAAGGGAGTTGGGGGAAATTGGAAGGGAATGTGAACCATGAGAGACTATGGACTCTGAAGAACTATCTGAGGGTTTGAAAGAGCGGGTGGGAGATTATGGAACATGTGGTGGGTATTATAGAGGGCATGGATTGCATGGAGCACAGGTTGTGTTGCAAAAATAATAAATATTGTTATCCTGAAAATTAAATAAAAAACAATTAAAAAAAAGAAAATAAGAATGGGAAGTTAGAGAATCAATTCCATTTACTATAGCACAAAGAATCATGATATACCTGGGAATAACACTAAAGGAAGAGGTAAATTATGTGTATGTGAGGAACTACAGAACACTCATGAAGAAATTGAAGAAGACACAAAAACATGGACGTCCATTCCATGCCATTGAATCGGAAGAATAACATTGTTAAGATGTCTTCACTGCCTAGAGCCATATATCTTTTTAATTCTCATTCTGATCAAAATTCCACTGGTATTCTTCGAAGAGCTAGCGCAAATAACCCTAAAATAGGTATGGAATCTGAGGAGACCAGAATCGCTAAGGAAATGGTGAAAAAGAAATATAAAACTGGGGACATCATTTTACCTGATTTCAAGCTTTAGTACAAAGCTGTGATCACCAAGACAGCATGGTACTGGCTTAAAAATGGACACATAGCCCGTGAATCAGCCTAGAGAGCACAGATATGGACTCTCAACTGTATGGTCAAATAATCTTCGAAAAAATATAGCATGGCAGAAAGGCTGTCTTTTCTATAAATGGTGCTCAGAACTGGGCAGCAATGTGTAGAAGCATAAAACTCGACCATTCTGTTACACCAAGAACAAAGATAAATTCAAAATAAAAATGTACTCAACATGAGACAGGAATCCATCAGAATCCTAGAGGAGACCATAGGCAGTAAACTCTTCGAAATCAGCGACAGCAACTTCCTTCAATATATGGCGGCAGAGGGAAAAAAAGGCGCAAAAATGAACTTTTGTGATTTCATCAAGATCAAAAGATTTTGCACAGTAAAGGAAACAGTCAAAAAAACAACAGGGCAACTAATGGTATGGGAGAATATATTTGCAAATGACAGTCAAGACTAATATCGAGGATCTATAAAGAACTCCTCAACCTCAACACACACAAAAAAGACAATCATACAAAAAAATGGGCAGGAGATATATACTTAGAGATATAGGAGATATACACTTAGATGACGAAGACCGACAAATGGCTATCAGACACATGAAAAAATGTTCATCACTAGCCCTCAGGGAAATTCAAATGAAAACCACACTGAGATCACTTTACACCAGTTAGAATGGCCCAAATTAGCGATATGGGAACCAACATGTGTTGGAGGGGATGTGGAGAAAGGGAAACCCTCTTATACTGTTGGTGGGAATGCACGTTGGTGCAGCCTCTGGAAAACACTGTAAAGACTTCTCAAGAAATTCAAAATAGAACTTCCCTATGACCCTGCCATTGCACTCCTGGGTATTTACCCCAAATATACAGATGTAGTGTAAAGAAGGGCCAACTCTTTCCCAATGTTTATAGCAGCAATGGCCACCATCGCCAAACTGTGGAAAGAAGCAATATATTCTTCAATGTAAGAATGGATAAGGAACATGCGGTCCATATACACTATGGCGTATTATTCCTCCATCAGAAAGGACTAATACCCAACTTTTGTAGCAATATGGACGGGACTGGAAGAGATTATGCTGAGTGAAATAAGTCAAGCAGAGAGAGTCAATTATCATATGGTTTCACTTATTTGTGGAGCATAACAAATAGCATGGAGGGCATGGAGACTTAGAGAGGAGAAGGGAGTTGGGGAAAATTGGAAGGGAATGTGAACCATGAGAGACTATGGACTCTGAAAAACTATATGAGGGTTTGAAAGGGCGGGGTGGGATTGGGGTACCAGTAGAGGGCATGAATGGAATCGAGCACTGGGTGTGTTGCAAAAATAATAAACTGTTATGCTGAAAATTAAAAACTATTAAAAAAAAGAAATACAGAAAGGGAAGTTAGAGAATCAATTCCATTTACTATAGCACAAAGAATCATAAGATACCAGAGAATAACCCTAAACGAAGAGGTAAAGGATGTGTATTTGAGGAACTACAGAACACTCATGAAGGAAATTGAAGAGGACACAAAAACACGGAAGTCCATTCCATGCTCTTGAATCAGAAGAATAAACGTTGTTAATATGTCTTTACTGCCTAGAGCAATCTATCCTTTTAATTCCATTCTGATCAAAATTCTACTGGTATTCATCAAAGAGCTGGAGCAATTAACTCTAAAATTGGTTTGGAATGTGAGGAGACTCAGAATCGCTATGGAAATGGTGAAAAAGAAATATAAAACTGGGGAATCATTTTACCTGATTTCATGCTTTACTACAAAGCTGTGATCACAGAGACAGCATGGTACTGGCTAAAAAGGACACATAGACCATGAAACAGACTAGAGAGCCCAGATATGGACTCTGAAATGTATGGTCAAATAATCTTCAAAAAAATATAGAATGGCAGAAAGGCAGTCTCTTCAATTAATGCTGCTTGGAAAACTGGACAGCCATGTGTTGAAGCATTATACTCGACCATTCTGTTTCACCGTACACAGAGATAAATTCAAAATAAAAAAAAACTACTCAACGTGAGACAGGGATCCTTCAGAATCCTAGAGAAGACCATAGGCAGTAATCTCTTCTATATCACCCATGCAACTTCCTTCACAATATGGCAGCAGAGGCAAAAAAAAAAAAAAAAAAAAGGCACAAATGAACTTTTTTGATTTCATCAAGATCAAAAGATTTCACACAGTAAAGGAAACAGTCAAGAAAACAAGGGGGCGGAGGGAGGAGTCAAGATGACAGAGAAGTAGCAAGCTGAGACTGCTTCAGCTAGCCGGAGATCAGCTAGATAGCTTATCTAAAGATTGCAAACACCTGAAAATCCATTGGCAGATCGAAGACAGGAAGAACAGCAATTCTGGAAACAGAAAAACAACCACTTTCTGAAAGTTTATCTAATATATATATATATTTTTTCTTTTTTACATTTTTCTTAGGTGTTTTCTTTTTT
>NW_026739436.1:5039253-5072407 GCF_022355385.1 Mustela nigripes
ACATGAAAAAAAAAAAAGAAAACAGGGGGGCAACTCATGATATGGGAGAAGATATTTGCAAATGTCAGTCCAGAAAAAAGGTTGATATCCAGGATCTATAAAGACTCCTCAACCTCAACACACACAAAACAGACAATCATACAAAAAAGTGGGCAGGAGATATATACGGACACAGAGCCAACGAACACCTACAAATGGTTATCATACACGTGAAAAAATGTTCATCATTATAAGCTAACAGGGAAATTCAAATGAAAACCACACTGCTATCAACTTACACCAGATAGATTGGCCAAAAATAGGAAGATAGGAAGCAACATGTGTTGGAGGGGATGTGGAGAAAGGGGAACCCTCTTACACTATTGGTGGGAATGCAAGTTGGTGCAGCCTCTTTGGGAAACATTGTAAAGATTTCTCAAGAAATTCATAATAGATATTCCCTATGACCCTGCCATTGACCTCCTGGATATTTACCCTGGAGATACAGATGAAGTGTAAAGAATGGACATCTCAACCCCAATGTCTATAGCAGCAATTGCCACAGTCGCAAAACTGTGGAAAGAAGCAATATATTCTCAATGTATGAATGGATAAATAAGATGCGGTCCATGTAAACTATTCCGTATTATACCTCCATCAGAAAGGACGAATACCCAACTTTTGTAGCAATATGGACTGGACTAGAAGAGATTATGCTGACTAAAATAAGTCAAGTAGAGAGAGTCAACTGTCATATGTTTTCACTTATTTGTGGACCATAACAATAGCAAGAAGGACATAGAAAGAGAGAAAATGGGAGTTGGGGAAAATTGGAAGTGGAGGTGAACCATGAGAGTCTATGGACTCTGAATAACTATCTGAGGGTTTGACAGTGCGGTGGGTGGGAGATCAGGGTACCAGTTGTTGGGTATTATAGAGGGCATGGATTGCATGGAGTACTGGGTGTGTTGCAAAAATAATGAATACTGTTTTGCTGAAAATTAAAAAGCAATTAAAAAAAAGAAATACAGAAAGGGAAGTTAGAGAATTGAATCCATTTAATATAGCACAAAGAATCATAAGATACCTGGGAAAAACCCTAAAGGAAGAGAGAAAGGATGTGTATTCGAGGAACTACAGAATACTCCTGAAGGAAACTGAAGAAGACACAAAAACATGGAAGTCCATTCCAGGCTCTTGAATCGGACTAATAAACATAGATAAGATGTCCTTACTGCCGAGAGCAATCTATCCTTTTAAATCCATTCTGATCAATATTCCACTGGTATTCTTCGAAGTGCTGTAGCAAATAACCCTAAAATTGGTATGGAATTAGAGGAGACCCAGAATCGCTAAGGAAGTGTTGAAAAAGAAATATAAAACTGGGGACATCATGTTACCTGATTTCAAGCTTTACTACAAAGCTGTGATCTCCTAGACAGCATGGTACAGGCTTAAAAACGGACACATAGACCGTGAAACAGAGTAGAGAGCCCAGATATGGACTCTCAACTGTATGGTCACATAGTTTTCGAAAAAAAAAAAAAATAGAGTGGGAGAAAGGCAGTCTCTTCAATAAATGGTGTTCGGAAAACTGGACAGCTGTTTGTAGAAGCATTAAACTCGACCATTCTCTTTCACCATACATAAAGATAAACTCAAAATAAAAAAAAGAACTCAATGTGAGACAGGAAATCTATCAGAATCCTAGAGGAGAATATAGGCAGTAATCTCTTCGTTATGTGCCACAGCCACTTCTTTCAACATATGGCTGCAGAGTCCACAAAAAAAAAAAAAAAAAAAAAAAAAAGGCACAAAAATGAGCTTTTGTGATGTCTACAAGATCAAAAGATTTTTCACAGTAGAGAAAAAGACAACAAACCAAAGGGGCAACTCACGGAAATGGAGAAGATATTTGCAAATGACAGTCCAGACTAAAATTTGTTATCCAAGATATATAAAGAACTCCTCAAACACAACACATACAAAACAGACAATCATACAAAAAAAAAAAAAATAGGCAGGGAATATATACTGAAACTTAGCCAATGAAGACGTACTAATGGGTATGAGACACATGAAAAATGTTCATCATCAATAGCCCTCAGGAAACTCAAATGAAAACCACACTGAGATCACCTTACACCAGTTAGTATGGCCCAAATTTGCAAGAGGGGAAAGAAACTGTGTTGGAGGGGAGGTGGAGAAAGGGGAAACCTCTTACACTGTTGGTGGGAATGCAAGTTGGTGCAGACTCTTTGGAAAACACTGTAAATATTTCTCAAAAAATTCAAAATAGAACTTCCCTATGACCCTGCCATTGCACTCCTGGGTATTTACCGTGGAGATACAGATGTAGTGTAAAGAATAGCCATCTCTACCCCAATGTTTATAGCACCAATGGCCACAGTCATCTAACTATGGAAAGAAACAATATATTCTTCAATGTACGAATGGATAAGGAAGAAGTGGTCAATATACACTATGGCATATTATGCCTCCATCAGAAAGGACGAGTACCCAAACTTTTATACTAATAGGGACGGGACTGGAAGAGATTATGCTGAGTGAAATAAGTCAAGCAGAGAGGTCAATTATCATATGGTTTCACTTATTTGTGGAGCATAAAAAATAGCATGGAGGACATGGAGAGTTAGAGAGAAGAAGGTAGTTGGGGAAAATTGGAAGGGGATGTGAACCATGAGAGATGATGGACTCTGAAGAACTATCTGAGGGCTTGAAAGGGAGGGGGGTGGGAGATCAGGGTACCAGTTGTTGGGTATTATAGAGGGCATGGATTGCATGGAGCACTGTTTGTATTGCAAAAATAATGAAAACTGTTATGCCTAAAATTTTAAAAAGTACTACAGAAGGGGAAGCTAGAGAATTGATTCCATTTACTATAGCACAAAGAATCATAATATACCTGGGAATAACCCTAAATGATGAGGTAAAGTTTATGTATTCGAGGAACTACAGAACACTCATGAAGGAAATTGAAGAAGACACAAAAACATCGAAGTCCATCCCATGCTCTTGAATCAGAAGATTAATCATTGTTAAGATGTCTTCACTGCCTAGAGAAATCTATCCTTTTATTTCAATTCTGATCAAAATTCCACTGGTATTCTTAAAAGAGGTGGAGCAAATATCGCTAAAATTGATATGGAAACTGAGTAGACCCAGAATCGCTAGGAAATATTGAAAAAGAAATATACAACTGGGGGCATCATGTTACCTGATTTCAAGTTTTACTACAAAGCTGTGATCACCTAGATAGCATGGTACTGCTTAAAAACGAACACATAGACTGTGAAACAGAGTAGAGTGCCCAGATATGGACTCAAACTGTATGGTCAAAAAATCGTCAAAAAAATATAGAGTGGAAGAAAGTCAGTCTCTTCAAAAAATGGTGTTCGGAAAACTGGACAGCTATTTGCAGAAGCATTAAACTCGACCATTCTCTCTCACCATACACAAAGATAAACTCAAAATAAAAAAGTACTCAACGTGAGACTGGAAATCTATCAGAATCCTATAGGAGAACATAGACAGTAATCTCTTCGTTATGTGCCACAGCCACTTCTTTCAACATATGGCTGCAGAGTCCAAAAAAAAAAAAAAAAAAAAAAAAAAAACGCACAAAAATGAATGTTTGTGATTTTGTTAACTGTTTCCTTTGCTGTGCAAAAGCTTTTGATCTTGATGAAATCCCAGTAGTTCATTTTTCCCCTTGCTTCCCTTGCCTTTTGCGTTGTTCCTAGGAAGATGTTGCTGCGGCAGAGGTCGAAGAGGTTGCTGCCCGTGTTCTCCTCAAGGATTTTGATGGATTCCTTTCGTACATTGAGGTCCTTCATCCATTTTGAGTCTAGGGTTGCCGGGGGGGGGGGGGTTGGGGGAAGAGGGGGGGGGAATGGGCACATTGGGGGGGGTATGTGATTTGGTGAGTGCTGTGAAGTGTGTAAACCTGGTGATTCACAGACCTGTACCCCTGGGGATAAAAATATATGTTTATAAAAAATAAAAAATTTAAAAAAAAATGAATGTTTGTGGTTCTTCAAGATGAAAGATTTTGTACAGTGTGGGAAACAGTCAACAAAACAAACAGGCAGCTCACGGAATGGGAGAAAATATTTGGAAATGACAGTCCAGACAAAATGTTGATATCCAGGATCTATAGAGAACTCCTCAACATCAACACACACAAAACAGACAATCTTACAAAAAAATGGGCTGGAGTTATATACTGACACTTAGGTAAAAAGACCTACAAATGGCTATCAGACACTTGAAAAAATGTTCATCATCACTAGCCCTCAGGAAAATTCAAATGAAACCACACTCAGATCAACTTAAACCAGTTAGAATGGCCAAAATTAGCAAGATGGGAAACAACATTTGTTGGAGGGGATGTGGAGAAAGGAGAACACTCTTACACTGTTGGTGGGAATGCAAGTTGGTGCAACCTCTTTGGAAAACACTGTAAAGATTTCTCAAGAAGTTAAAAATAGAACTTCCCTATGACCCTGCCATTGTACTCCTGGGTGTTTACCCCAAAGATTCAGATGCAGTGTAAAGAAGGGCCATCTGTACCCCAATGTTTATAGCAGCAATGGTCACAGTCTCCAAAATGTGGAAAGAAGCAATATATTCTTCAATGTAGGAATGGATAAGGAAGATACCATCCTTAAACACTATGGCGTATAATGCCTCCAGCAGAAGGACGAATACCCAACTTTTGTACTAATATGGACGGGCCTGGAAGAGATTATGCTGAGTGAAATAAGTCAAACAGAGAGAGTCAACTGTCACATGGTTTCTTTTATTTGTGGAGAATAACAAATAACATGGAGGACATGGAGAGTTAGAAAGAAGAAGGGATTGGGGTAAATTGAAAGGAGAGGTAAACCATGAGAGTCTATGGAATCTGAAAAACTATCTGAGGGTTTGAAAGTGCAGAAGTTGGGTGATCAGGGTATCAGTTGTTGGGTATTATCAAGGGCATGGATTGCATGGAGCGCCCGTTGTGTTGCAAAAATAATGAATATTGTTATGCTGAAATTAAAAAAAAAATAAAAAAGAAATACAAAAAGGGAAGTTAGAGAACCGATTCCATTTACTATACCACAAAGAATTATAATATACCTGGGAATAACCCTAAACGAAGCGGTAAAGGATGTGTATGCGAGGAACTACAGAACACTAATGAAAGAAATTGAAGAAGACACAAAAACATGGACGTCCATCCATGCTCTTGAATCGGAAGAATAAACATTGTTAAGAAGTCTTCACTGACTAGAGCAATCTATGCTTTTAATTCCATTCTGATCAAAATTCCACTGGTATTCTTCGAAGAGATGGAGCAAATAAAGCCAAAATTGGCATGGCAACTGAGGAGACCCAGAATCGATAAGAAAATGTTGAAAAAGAAATATACAATTGAGGGAATCATGTTACCTGATTTCAAGCTTTACTGCAAAGCTGTGATCACCTAGACATCATGTTACTGGCTTAAGAAAGGACACATAGACCATGAAACAGTGTGGAGCCCAGATATGGACTCTCAACTGTATCGCCAAATATTCCTCGAAAAAATATAGAGTGGCAGAAATGCAGTCTGTTCAATAAATGGTGTTTGGAAAACTGGACATCTATGTGTAGAAGCATTAAACTTGGCCGTTCTGTTTCACCGTACATAAAGATAAACTCAAAATAAAAAAAAGTACTCAACGTGAGACTGGAAATCTATCAGAATCCTAGAGGAGTACATAAGCAGTAATCTCTTTGATATCAGCCACAGCAACTTCTTTCCACATATGGCTGCAGAGTCAAAAATAAATAAATAAATAAAAACAACAAGAGGAATAAAAGACGTCATCATGGGCTCTCTAGACCACCTGAACTTTGTATAAATATGCATAAGATTGTGTTTCTTTCTCTCTTATGTGTCCATAAGGGAAGTTCTTCCCTCAGACAGACCTAATATTGTCTATCACTGATCGTGTGCTGGATTCCAAATCCAGTATTTATTAAAAGTAGATAATTGAATTCCTATCTCATATACTTATGTCCACAAATGTATGACAATTGAAAGAAATCACGAATGGGAAACATAGCCAAACCCTAACAGGTGGAAAACACAACACACTCGAGAACTAGCAATGAATCAAAGAAAGATAATCAAAAGGAAAACCAGAGAATACCTCGAAAAAAAGAAAGTAAAGACACTTATGGGATGATGCCAAAACATTTTATGGAGAAAAATATAGGGTTAAATGTGTTTACTTCCTAAAAGTAAAAAAACTGAAAAAAAAAAAAAAAAGGAACCTAATATAATGCCATTAGAAACTAGAAGAAGAAGAAACAATCTCCAAAGGTAACATTAAAAAATGGAATAATACATATGATCATCAAAATAAAAGAAATACAAACAAACCTATAAGAAAAAAATCAGGTGAACTCACACATAAGTTTTGAGAACGTTAACAAACTGGAGGAGCCATTATCTGGATAGAACAGGGAGACAAGCATACAGCTGAAAGAATGAGACCACATGACAACTGATAGAAAGGAAAAAAAAATAATCTAAAAATCCCTCTACAGAATTATATCAGCAAATCCAATAACTTAGAGAAAAGGATAAATTCCAAGACACATATCAACACTCAATATTAGGTAGGAAACATAAAATCTGAGCTCTCTAGCACTGACTAAAGCATTTGAAGCTTTAGCGTTGAACACCTGCTAAAACACAGAAGCCAGGTCCAAATCATTTTTCTCATCAACACTTCCAGACATTTAATAAAGGCAAGGTCATTTCTTCTCATTGATTCCATAAATGGATGAGGCCGGTAGACACTAATTTACAAGTATAAGGACCCAATTCAGATGCGGACAATATAGGAAACAAATTCCATGCCATTTTGTTAAGTAAAAGTAATAAGTATATAATTCTTTCCTTTTCTCTGTATTCATCTGCTTTTGATAGGGCCAGTTTGTATTTATTTAATTTTTTTATGTTGAAAAAGCCAGCCTATCATCCATCATTTGTTTTTGACAGAGTATTCACTTGTGCTTTAGTTCAATATATGGCCTAGTGCTCCTTCTAATATATGCCACAACTCCTCAACACCAATTAATCAGTTCCCTTTTTCCCTGAATGTCTCTCTCTTCTATAACCATAAGCTTGGTTCTAAGAGTGGTGAGTAACTCCTGGTTTGTTTCCTTTTCTGACTTCTTCCTCTTCAATTTTCCCTTCCTTTACTAAGGGTACTGTTATTCCTCCTGGGGCACATAGGAGGGAAGCCATATGGCATTTCCCGTTGATGCTTGCATTTTTCATTTCACATCACCCATTCCTGTACCATTCATGTCAACGCAAATACCAGGGGTTCATCCTCCCTGATGGCTGAGGAATACTCTGCTGCCAATATGGACCAAACCTTCTTTATTCAGTACTATTTGTAAGGACTTTGTGACTCAAACCACAATTCTGTTAGAGTGGGCAGTGCAAGCCATTGATATAGGCCTTTCCTGTACCTCTGATTGAAGTGAGTTGGTCAACATGTCTATACCCATTACCACAGCAGGTAGAGTTAACTAAATTTGACAAGGAGTGCTGTCCAGGGCTCTTTCTTAAGGGTTACCTATCATGCAGAATGTTACTCTACTTGAAGCCTTTGCAAAGGTGTTTGAAGTAAAATCAGGTATACAGAGCTCTAATTCTTTATGACTCGTGCTTCAGAACACTAGGTGATGAGGACACAGAGAGCACAATATATTCATGTCCTAACATTTTTCCTTGAAAAGGGACTTTCCGTCCCTTAGTCATCACTGACCCATAGGGAAAAGATGCTGAGAAAGGTTTCTCTCACTCACAGGATGACAAACCCCACAGAGAGCTGATGATAATAAGAGGCATATTGTTTACTGAGAACTCTATAAATTGCAGTGGCTATAGAAAACCTTGCCTTCTCTGAAGAAATGTTGGCCTTAAGAATGGTATACGGAACGTCATTTTATTTTCCCTTTTCTATAAGGAGGAAGTGGTAAATTAACACACAAGATAACCTGAGTTCTTGATCAGTCTCATAGGGTTCTTTTTCTGTCCTTCCAGAGGCTTCCTACATAAAGCCATAGGAATCAAAGGTCATGAGAAAGGGACTGCTGCTTCAGTGAAGTCGTTTCTGTGATGTCACAAAGCTTTGAGATCATAGCAACAACGTCTCCCCAAACCACACCTGATCACTGCACTTGACTGGAGTAGTAATGGGTGTGGAAAGAGCATCCCAAGCCCTCCCAAACCGCTGGAGTGGCCTGGGTCTCTCAACAAGGCAGTTTGTGAAGTGATTCAATTCACCTTCTCCATGGCCTAATTCGTAGTGTTTGTTGATTAATGTCACCATCAGCACTCTGGACTCCAGAGAAAAGCAAGAGTCCACCATTTCATCTTAGCCACGAAAGGCTAAGAAACAATCAGGCCTCAAACAAAGCCTCAGGGAGAAACTCCATGCCCCGCACATGGGTATGGTCCTCCTACCCAATCAGGGCACTTTTGACCATGAAAGGAGCCACTAAAGGAAGGTTTCCAGGGAAGACCCCCAACCAAGCCAAAGACATATCTGGAGTCTTCAATAGGAAAGATACTAGTACCTCTAGCTTCTCCAGAAATCATGCCAAAACAGCCTCCCAATCTTCAAAACTGACCAAGTACCAAAGGCAACCTCTACACCCTAGAACTCAAGGCCTAGAATGGACGCATTTATTTGAAGTCCACATGAGTAAATGTGGGGCACGTTGGAAGAGACTCATAGTCCAAGTGAAGCCATCTGAAAGACTTGTGCTTGCTTCAGGTTTACAACCTGTATCTCCAAAAGGAATAATTGAAGAGGATTCAAATATCTAAGAACCTTGAGCTTTCTCACAGGGTGGTGCATCTACCCTCTGTGGAACTGAATGGAGATGTGGCAGCACAAGCCTGCCTAACGCTTTCATTTCCATCCCCCAAATGGTTTCATGTGGTAAGCAAACAGTGCCTCTTGTAGAAGACGGGCATATTCTAAAAGAGCCAAGAGAGGTTGAGCAATGTGACAACAAAAGGGCCAGTATAGCAGCACAGACAGCAGTTACTACAGGTTGGTGAGGAGATCCAGGAAGGCATAGAAGAGGAGAATGAACAATGGAGCACAGAGCTAAGGTATGGCATTTTAGGATGGTGGGAGGTGCTCTGTAACTGGATGTATTTCAAAGGGACCTAGGTCCAAATTAGATAAAACATCCTCTGGCCACAGTAAATCCATGTAAAGTCTTTTTTTTTTTTTTCTTGGCAAACAATGCACATGCACATATTTGACATAGAGAAAAGAGATCACAGTCAGGGGATGGAACTGGAGATGCAGAAGCAGACTTGCCCCTGAGCAGGGAACCTGAGACTAGAGTCAATGACTCTGGGATCATGAATTCAGCTGAAGGCTGCCTCTGAAGTGATGGACACACCCTGAGACCCAATATTTGTCTTTTTAATACCCCCTAGTTCTAGAAAATAACCACCTTCTTTTCAGTGTTCAGAAATGCAGGGGATACCGATTTTGGATGGGCTGGTGCTGCTTGCTTTATTCGACGTGCTTCAAGAACTGGTATCACTTGTCATCTTGAATTAAGTGACTTGGCTATGGACACATTTCTCTTCCACGCATACTTTCTTAAAGAGAATTCCTCCGTTGCTACCTTTAGAAGGGGTTTGACACTATGTCATGTGTTGCTCTGTTTCTGTTGATGGTGATGGGAGTCCTCCATGTCTTTGAATCTGGATTTCTGTTTTTGCTCCAGGATGAGGGATATTTTCAGCTCTGATTTCTCAAAGAAAACTTCAGCCATTTTTTTTCTCTCATTCCTAGTACTCCTACCATAAACACCTATATCCATTCCTTGGAGTTGATGTTTTCCTAAGCTCATTGTCATATTACATCATTCTTCCTTCTTTTGTTGGCTTTCTTACCTTATTTTTCAGTATTTTACTTCAGGTAACTAATTTGATCCTTGTCTTCTGCCAGCATCCTGGTCTTTGCATCCAGTCTGCTACCAAACTTTCAGGGGCTCTTTATTGTATTTTATTTTGATCACTTTTATGTCTGTGGTTGGAGACTCCATGATCACATCTTTTTTTTTTTTTTTCTGAAGTACAATGATTATCCTGGTTGCTGCTTTCAATCCTCCATCAAGCATGTTACATGTAGAGGTCTCACTTCGATTGCCTGGCCATGATCATTTCTTGTTATTTTTCCTCCATCAGTTGATTCTTCCATCTTTGCATTGGATATAGGTCTCTGACTCCTCTGTATTCAAAAATCCCATTCTGTTTTCTTCTTCTTTAGGGAGAAGAGTTTATGGAGTGCCCAAGGGCTGGACCTGAGGGAGTTTCGGTTGGGGTGCCTTTAATGCCCTCTGCTGTTGTGTTATGGCTGCCCCTATCCTTGAGGCCAATCTTCCGCAGAGGTTATTCTTGCCTGCTGTTTGGATAGCTTGGTGTCTGAGCTGAATATGGTGAGGTTTAGCTAAGTGGACTCTGGTGTGCCTATGAAAGGAGATTTTGAACCAAGTCAACCGAACAAAGGCCTGCAGAATGCTGTGGTCAGGAGAAAGCATATGGGCAGGGATTCTTCTAGTCCTCTATGGGAGAGTCTGTTCTCCTGTAAAAAAGCAACTAGGACTGAGGAAGACAGTCCTCCCCTCTGTTTCACGGTTGGGACTTTGTGTTTGCTGGTTAAGTAACTAAAGTCCTCACCGTCCTGTCTTTGGCCAGTAGCTCTGTCTTGATGCTGCTGGTGCAAGAGCTCAAAATTTTGTGTGCCCCCATCCAGTTATCTCCACAAACACTGCCTCTCACGAATGCACTGCCAGAACCCACCATCTTCCCACTGTGTCTCCTGGTATTGTCTCTGATCATGGTTTCCAGACTGTCTATCTGATTGCTTGTTCATGTCCTCTTCAGGAGAAATACAGTGTTCTCTCGAGTTGATGTCTGCCAAGCCTGCTGACCTGCAATCTCCGGACCTCAAGACCCTTTGCTGGCAAGAACTCATGCCTTTAAGACCCTCTGCTGATCACAGCCAATGGCATTGGGATACATGCTCCTTGTGGGCTCACAGTGTGCTCCGCTCTCCTGTGCCTTTGTCTTTTTCATTGGCTCACTGCCATCTGAAGCACCATCCACTCATGTCTCCCCTAAGCCATGTTTCTAATCTCATCCCATAGTCTCTGCAACTTCTTTTCTCTTTTGCTGTGGAGTTTTATTTGTAGGCTTTGGATCAATTTCTGCGAAGTTGAAGTTGATGTAGTATTCTTCTTGTTTTGTTCATGGCTACAGACAAGCCTGGAGTGTCCAGATAGTAGTACCATCTCACAGTCCTCCAAGGGTACCGCAAACTCTTAGTGAGGCATAAGCACAATGAATTCTTGCCAATTGCCTCATGTGGCAGAGTTGTGGAAAGCTTTGGGCTACATCACATCTATCAGTTTCAGAGAGACAAATAACGTATGATTTCACACTCTCATGGTAGTAAAGAAATATGTGAAAAAGCAGGGAAAAAATGACAAACAATATGACTCTAACCATTTACACAAAATTGTGTATTTGTTTTAAGGCAGGTTAGTGAGAATACGTATTTATACAAAGAATTAAATGGGACATTCTTTGCAGGAAATGTGGCTGAAAGGGATGGAATGTAAGTTTTCAAGGCATATCCAATTCAATTGTTATCCGAAAAAGACCATCTTCCTATCTTTTAAAATTTCATTATTAGAGTTATGTGAAACACAGAGACAATGCACACACACACAAACACACACACACACACACACACAAACACACATACTCAACCACAGATAAGACACACCAAAGATGGTAAGGAGGTGAGGAATCTAACTAAAGAAAGAAATCCCCAAATAAAATACCATAAAGTGGAAAGGCAAAGAGAATCCAAGCCAGAAACCCACCAAAATGAGAAAGTTAACTCCTTAGCTAGCAATAATTAGTTCAGGTATCCAGGACTAAGTTCTCCTATAATTTCAAACAGATTGTTGTACTAGATGAAAACAAACAAAAACAAAAACAAAAACAAAAATACAAACAAGCAAACAAACAAAACAAAACAAAACAAAACAAAAAGGCTAAAAAGTTCAACCAGAAAAAAAAAAAAAAAAAAACCTGAGTCTTATGTTGTCTGTCGGACTATAAAGATACACATAGCTTGAAAGTGAAGGAATTGTAAGACATAGGTCATGCAATTGGCAAGGAGAAGAGAGCCAAATTGATTGTGCCTACACCAGATAGAGAGATTTTATGCCTTCGAGAGAAAAAAGATTACTGGAAGGTGTTTAGTCTTGATGGCACATGAAAACATCAGAAACATGAAAGAATTGTCAACATATACACCACCGACATGGGTGCATCTAAATGTTGAAAGCATATGAACAGAAAGGAATGGAGATGGGGACCACAATCCAATATTGTTGGGGACTACGATATCCACTTTCAGTACAAGACAGATCATCCAGATGGAAAGGTGATAAGGAATAACAGATGTCATCCTGGCCTCTCTAGACAGCCTGAGCTATGGGAAAACATGGATAAGATTGTGTCTCTCAGGACCATAAGAGAAGTTCTTCCCCAGAGCATACCTAGCATTGCTTATCACAAATCCTGTGCTGTTGTCCTAATCCTGTCATAACTGATAGGAGAGAATTCAAATCCTATCTTCTATATTATGATCACGAGGTATGAAAATGGAAAGTTTCACTTACAAATGGAAACACAGTCAGACACTAATAGGTGAAAAACACAACACAGTCATGAACTAGCAATGAATCAAGGTAAAAAATAAATACAAAAAAAAATATCAAAAAGTACCTTGAACAAAGGAAACTAAAGAAACTTATGGGAAGATGCCAAAATATATTATGGGGAAAGAATATAGGGTTTAATGAGTGTATTTCCAAAAATTAAAAGCACTGAAAAAAGCAACCTAACATGACGCCATTGAACTAGAAGAAGAAAGGAACTCTAAAGTCAACAGAAAAGAATGAAATAATGCATATAGTCATTGAAATAAAAGAAATACAAACAAACAAATGGGAAAAAATCAGGAGAACTCACACGTCAGTTTTGAATTTTTTTTTTAAAACACTGGAGGAGAAATTACCTGGATAAAACGGAGACAAGCACACATCTGAAAGTTGGAGTCCACATGACAACTTATAGGAAGAGAAAAAAAAAATTAACTTAAAAAAAAAACCTATACACAATTATGGCAGCAAGTCCAATAACTGAGAGTAAAGCATATCTTCCAAGGCACATATCAACTCCCAAGATTAGATCAGGAAACCTAAAAAATCTGAGCTCTCTACTATTGAGTATGAAGCAGTAATCAAACACATGTCAAAAAACAGAAGGCAGGAAGACAAAATGGCAGGGAAGTAAGAAGAGGTGCCCTTTCAACCTGTACCCTAAAGTGAGTTGATTACCTTCCAAAGAACTCCAATCACCCAAGAAATCATCCTGAGATCAGAATTATACATGTCTGCATCTCTACTGGAGCAGAAGACGCCAGTGGGCAGGTAAAGTGGAGTGGGAAAGTCAGACTGATATCGGAAGACAAACAAAAGGGGGAGGGAGCCACCAGAGGCAAACCCTTGGAAAGTAATATCCCAATACAAGAGTGCCCTGTGCCTGGGGACAAGCATTATCTCGGGAATCTGGTAGAAAGCACTCAAAAAGAGCAAAGGATCATCAGGGGGAAATTGCGGGAATCCGGGTGTTAGGGTCAGGGCTTAAGTCCCCTAACCCAGGAAAGCCATCCCTGGCGCAGAGCAGGAGAGTGTGTGGTAGAGAAACCAGTTCTCTGTCCTTGAACCACCAGCGCGCCTGAGAGTGGTTTGTGCCCAGCACCCATGAGGGGCTGAGAGCCTCGCAAGCCAACAGAAACACAGCCTTTTTGCATTCCCAACTCAAGTGCCTGCCATGCCATCAGAGTCCCGAGTCCTGCCCTGCGCCCTCCTCTGAGAAGGGTGCACAAAAATGCCTTCCGGGTGCTCTTGGAACTTCTCTGGCAGTCTGGAGCTGCCCAGACAGCCAACACTACCATAGTGTTGGGTACAAGCAAAAAATCCGGAGTCCCCTGGGACCGCGACTGGGAACCTGCTGTGCCATCGGCCAAGGGGGGATTTATTTGGGATCTGTAGCCAGACTGAGGCTTCTCTCTGAGAGGGAGGTCAGGATGCATTTTGATTTCCTCTAAACCTATAAAAGCCATCAAAAGCGGTCATGGCAAGAGAGAAAAAAAAAAGTGAACAAATATAAAAACCTTAAAGGAACAAAAGCCTGAAAAAAAATAGTTTCCACAGAGCCCACACCCTTGAGGGGGCCTGGAGGACTTAAATGAGAGAACATCATTTACTGAAAACGCATGTGGCAGGCCCCGCCCCAGAAAACCAACAAGGAAAGAAAAAAAAAAAAAAAAGAGGACAAGAGAACAACCACCACTACTTCATAGGAAAATTGGTATTATTAATTTGATCACACTATTCTGGATCATTTTTTCATACAGTTAAATTTTTATTATTATATAGCTAATTTTTAACGTATTTACCATCACAGTGAGATGTCCAGTACATCAAATGCCATAGTAACCTTCTAACCTGAACTTTTTGATACATACACCTGTGTTTTCCTTTTCCCTCAGAGACCACCCCCTTGAGGGGAGCCAGAGGACTTAACTGAGAGAACATCATTTACTGAAAACGCAGGTGGCATGCCCCTCCCCCAGAAAAACAACCAGGAAAGAAAAAATAAAGAGACGACAAGAGAACAACCACCCGTACTTCATAGGACAATTTGTATTATTAATTCGATCCCACTATTCTGGCTCATTTTTTAAATATAGTTAATTTTTTTATTATTATATAGATAATTTTTAACCTATTTACCATCACAGTGAGATGTCCAGTACCCCAATTCCATAATAACCTTTTAACCTGAACTTTTTGATACATACACCTGTATTTTCCTTTTGCATTTCTATTATTTAAATTTCTTTTTTTTAATTTTAGTTTACTTTAGTAAGGTTTATTCCTTTTTTTAATTTTTATTTTCTAATATTCATATAGAGTTAAACTTCAAGGTAATCCACTTTCTCCAATCAATGCCACCCCTAGAGGTAAACCAATGCCTAATCCAAAACTTATCTTAGGAAAGTTGAGTCCTTTAACAATGATATCAAGATACATCCAAGAAGAATCAAAACAACCTTCCTCACCCACACTAAAAATTTACACTCTCCCATCTTTTTCTTCTACCAGTATTTCTTTGTTTTTGTTTTTGTCCAAATAGTATATAAATCTTACACTCGGGGTTCTTTTTGATAAGGTTCTTCCTTTATTTGCATATATATATATTTTCCCTTGTCATATACTTTTACAGTCTTTTTGTTTGTCTGTGTCTGTTTGTATACTTCATAAATCTTACCTTGGGGCCCATTTGGGTTAAACCTTCTCTTTCATATCACCTTTATTTCCTGTATCTCCCCATATTTCGTTTTTTCTTTCCCTTTCTTTTTCCTTTCATTTGGGTGGGGAACCCTGATTGCTCAGAAGCATTCCAGGGTGAACCTTGACTGCACCACAGTTGATACACCCAGCTACACCCGTTCAGCCACCTCTCAACAAAATGACTAGGAGGAGGAATGCCCAACAGGAGAAAAATACAGAGGATGAACCGTCTGCAACAGATCTAATGGCTATCAACATAGACAATATGTCGGAAAGAGAATTTAAGCTAACAATTATCCAAGCAATAGCCAGGTTGGAGAAAGCGTTGGGTGACCAAACGGAATTGACTAGGGCTGAACTGAAAACAACCAGGGATCATGTTTTCAATATTAGGGAAGAGCTGAAAGCTACAAGGGATGAGCTTCACAATGCTCTCAATGAGTTCCAATCTAATCTAAATTCTCTCAACGCTAACATAACTAATGCAGAAGATACAATTAGTGATCTGGAGAACAAACGAATAGAGACGAAAGGATCAGGAGGAAGCCTGGAACAAACAGCTTAGAAACCAAAAAATAGAATCAGGAAAATAAATGATGCAATGAAACATTCCAATGTCAGAATTATTGGAATCCCTGAAGGGGAGGAGAAAGAAAGAAGTCTAGGAAGTATAGTGGAACAAGTTCGTCATAAAAATTTTCCAAATCTCGTGAATGGAACCATCATTCATGTACTAGAAGCCGAAAGCTTTCCCCACAAGATTACAGATTCTCGAAAGTCCTCGAGGCACTTACTAGTAAGAATGAAGAATTGTAATTGTAGTAAGAACCTCTTGAAATCAGCTAGGAGAAAGAAGATCCTTAGGTACAGAGGAAAGCCCATCAGAATAACGTCAGGCCTGTCCACGACAACTAGCAAGCCAGAAAGGGCTGGCAAGATATATTCAGGGCACTGAATGAGAAGAACATGCAGCCAAGAATACTTTATCCAGCATGACTGACATTCAAAATGGATGGAGACACAAAGAGTTTCCAGGACTGGCAATACTTAAAGACTATGCAACCACAAAACCGATGCTGCAGGAAATATTAAGGAGGCTTCTTTAAAGGAGGAAAAACCCCAAGAATAGCATTGAACAGAAATATAGAAACAATCTACAGAAACACTTCAAAGGTAACACGATGTCAATATAAACATATCTATCAATAATCACCCTGAATGTGAAAGGCCTAAATGTGTCCATAAAATGGCACAGGGTTGCAGACTGGATAAAAAGACAGGACCCAAGCATATGTTGTCTACAAAACACCCATTTTGAACCTAAAGATACACCCAGACTGAAAGTGAAGGGATGGAGATGCATCTTTCATGGCAATGGGCCTCAAAAATAGGCTGGGGTAACAATTCTCTTATCAGACAAATTAGATTTTAAACTAGAGACTGTAGTTAGAGATACAGAAGGATACTTCATAATTCTTAAAGGGACTATCCACCAAGATGATCTAACAATTGTAAATATCTATGCCCCCAATATGGGAGCAGCCAATTACAAAAGAAAATTGTTAATCAAGATAAAGGGCAATATTGATATGAATACACTAATCATTGGAGATCTTAACACACCTCTCTCAGAAATAGACAGATAATCGAAGCAGAAAATGTATAAAGAAACAAGAGAATTGAATGACACATTGGACCAGATGGACCTCACAGATATATACAGAACATTCCACCCTGAAAAAACAGAATACTCATTCTTCTCATGTGCACATGGAACTTTCTCCAGAATAAACCACATACTGGATCACAAATCAGGACTCAACCGATTCCAAAAGACTGAGATTTTTCCCTGCACATTATCAGATCACAATGCTTTGAAACTGGAGCTAAATCACAAGGAAAGTTCCAAAGGAACTTAAACACCTGGAAGCTAAAGACAGCCCTGCTTAAAAATGCTTGGATCAACCAGGATATCAAGGGAGAACTGAAACAATTCATGGAAACCAAAGACAATGAAGACACTTTGATCTAAAGCTTATGGGATACAGCAAAGGCGGTCCTAAGTGGGAAATACATAGCCATCCAAGCCTCCCTCAAAAAAAATTGAAAAATCCAGAACACAGCAGCTGTCTCTACACCTAAAAGAACTAGAGAATCAACAACAAATCAAACCAACTCCACACATAAGAAAAAAGTAATCAAGAATAGAGCTGAGATCGATGAGGTAGAATCCAGAAATATAGTAGAACATATCAATGAAACTAGAAGCTGGTTTTTTGAAAAAATCAATAAGATCTATAAACCATTGGCAACACTAAACCAAAATAAAAGAGAGAAAGCTGAAATACATAAATTATGAATGAAAGGGAGAGATCACAACGAACACCAAGGAAGTAGAAACAATCATCAGAAAATATTATCAACAGTTATATGCCAATAAGCTACACAACCTAGATGAAATGGATGAATTCCTGGAAAACTATAAACTCCCACTATTGAATCAGGAAGAAATTGACAACCTGAATAGATAAATATCTAGTAACGAGACTGAAATGGAAACCAAAAGCCTCCCAAAAAGCAAGAGCCCAGGACCTGATGGATTCAGTGGGGAATTCTACCAAAATCTTAAAGAAGAAATAACACCTACTCTCCTGAAGCTGTTTCAAAAATTGAAGCAGAAGGAAAACATCCTGACTATTTCTATGAAGCCAGCATAGAAAAGCAAAGACCTGATCGCCAAATCAAGCAAAGACCCTACCAAAAAGGAGAGTTAAATACCAATATCACTGATGAATATGGATGCTAAGATTGTCGAATAGATCCTAGCAAACAGGATTCCACAACACATTAAAAAGATTATCCACCATGACCAGGTGGGATTCATCCCTGGGCTACAAGGATGGTTCAACATTCACAAATCAATCAATGTGGTAGAACAAATTAATAAGAGAAGAGAGAAGAACCACATGGTCCTCTCAATTGATGCAGAAAAAGCATTTGAAAAAATCCAGCATCCGTGCCTGATTAAAATGTGTCAAAGTATAGGGACAGAGGGAACATTGCTGAACCTCATCAAATCTATCTATGAAAGACCAAATTTCATCCTCAATGGTAAAAAGCTTCCAGCCTTACCGTTGAGATCAGGAACATGACAAGGATGCCCACTCTCACCACACTTGTTCAACATAATATTAGAAGTCCTATCAACAGCAATCAGACAACAAAGGGAAAGAAAAGGTATCCAAATTGGCAATGAAGAAGTCAAACTCTCTCTCTTTGCAGATGACATGATTCTTTATATGGAAATCCCAAAAGACTCCACTCCCAAACGACTAGAACTCATACAGCAATTCAGCAATGTAGGAGGATACAAAGTCAATGTACAGAAATCAGTGGCTTTATTATACATTAAGAATGAAAATACAGAAAGGGAAATTAGAGAATCGATTACATTTGCTAAAGCACCAAGAATCATAAGATACCAGGGAATAAACCTAAACAAAGAGGTAAAGGGTCTTTAGTCGAGGAACTAGAGAACACTCATGAAAGAAATTGAAGAAGACACAAAAAGATGTAAGACCATTCCATGCTCTTGGATCAGAAAAATAAACATTGTTAAAATGTCTATACTACCTAGAGCAATCTATACTTTTAATGATATTCCGATCAAAATTCCACCAGTATTCTTCAAAGAGCTGGAGTAAATAATCCTAAAATTTGTATGGAATCAGAAGAGATCCCAAATTGCTAAGGAAATGTGGAAAAACAAGAATAAAACGGGGGCATCCATGACGTTACCTGATTTCAAGCTTTATTACAAAGCTGTGGTCACCAAGACAGATTGGTACTGGATAATAAGCAGACACATAGACCACTAGAACAGATTATTTAGCCCAGATATGGACCATCAACTCTATGGTCAACTGATGTTCGACAAAACAGGAAAAAAAATATACAGTTCGACAAAACAGGAAAAAAGACAGTCTCTTCAATAAATGGTACTGGGAAAACTGGGCAGCTATATGTAGAAGAATGAAACTCGACCATTCACTTACACCGTACACAAAGATAAACTCAAAATGGATCAAAGATCTCAATGTGAGACAGGAATCCATCAGAATCCTGGAGAAGAGCATAGGCAGTAATCTCTTCGATATCAGCCACAGCAATGTCTTTCAGGATATGTCTCCAAAGGCAAAGGAAACAAAAGTGAAAATGAGCTATTGGGACTTCATCAAAATCAAAAGCTTCTGCACAGCCAAGAAAACAGTCAAGAAAACAAAGAGACAACCCACAGAATGGGAGAAGATATTTGCAAATGACAGTACAGACAAAATGTTGATATCCAGAATCTATAATGAACTCCTCAAACTCAACACACACAAATCAGACAATCATATAAAAAAATGGGCAGAAGATATGGACAGACTTCACCAATAAAGACATAAAAACAGCTATGAGACACATGAAAAAATGTTCATCATGACTGGCCATGAGGGAGATCCAAATGAAAAGCACATTGAGATATCACCTTACACCAGTTAGAATGGCCAAAATTAGCACAACAGGAAACAACATGGAGAGGATGTGGAGAAAGGGGAACCCTCTTACACTGTTGGTGGGAATGCAAGTTTGTGCAGCCTCTTTGGAGAACAGTGTGGAGATTCCTCAATAAATTAAAAATAGAACTTCCCTATGACCCTGCCATTGCACTCCTGGGTAGCTACCCCAAAGATACTGATGTCGTGAAAAGAAGGGCCATCTCTACCCCAATGTATATAGCAGCAATGACCATGGTCGCCAAACTGTGGAAAAAAAGCAAGATGCCCTTCAATGGACGAATGGATAAGGAAGATCCGGTCCGTATACACTATGGCGTATTATGCCTCCATCAGAATGGACGAATAGCCAACTTTTGTAGCAACATGGATGGGACTGGAAGAGATTATGCTGAGTGAAATAAATCGAGCAGAGAGAGTCAATTATCATACGGTTTCACTTATTTGTGGAGCATAACATATAGCATGGAACACATGGGGAGTTAGAGAGGAGAACGGAGTTGGGGTAAATTGGAAGGGGAGGTGAATCATGAGAGACTATGGACTCTGAAAAACAATCTGTGGTGTTTGAAGGAGCGGGGGTTGCTAGGTCGGGGTACCAAGTGGTGGGTATTATAGAGGGCACGGATTGCATGGATCACTGGGTGTGGTGCAAAAATAATGAATACTGTTATGCTGAAAATTAAAAAAAATAATAACTTAAAAAAAATCCGAAGGCAAGGTCCAAACCATTTTCATGGGCAACTCTTCTAGACATTTAATGAAGGCAATGTAGTTTCTTGTCATTGATTTCAGCAATGGAGGAGGCAGGTAGAACCTAATTTACAAGTATAAAGACCCAATTTATAAAAGGACATTATAGGAAACAAATTCCAAGCCATTTTAAAATATAAAGATTATAAAAATAATAATAATAATTCTTTTTTTCTCTGTCCGTCTTCATCTGGTTTTGAAAGGTCCAGATTGTTTTTCTTTATTTTTTTGTTCTGTTGAGGAAGTCAGTCTATCATCCATCATCCGTTTTTGACAGAGCATTCACGTATGCTTTAGGTCTATATTCAACCTAATGCTCCTCCTTATATATGCCACCACTCTTCAAGACCCATGAATAAATTCCCTTATTCCCTGAATGTATCTCTTTTCTGTAACCCTGAGCTTGGTGCTCAGAGTCCTGAGTCACTCCTGGTTTGTCTCTTTCTCTGACTTCTTCCCCTTCAGTTTCCCTTCCTTTACTAAGGGCCATGGTATTCCTTCTGATGCACATATTGTGGAAAAAACATATGATATTTCCCTTTGTCTGCTTGCCTTTTACATTTCGCATCACCCAGTCATGGTACATTCATGTCAATGCAAGAACCAGTTTTTTATCCTCCCTGATGCCTGAGGAATACTGTGTTGCCAATATGACCGCATGTTTTTTATCCACTAGTCTTTGCAAGGGCATTTCAGCTCAATCCACAGTTCTGCTCGAGTGGTCCTTGCAGGCCAATATAGGTCATCCCTTCTGACTAAAGAGACTTGGTCAAAATGTCAATACCTGTTACCACAACAAGTAGAGTTAACTAATGATGACAACAGATGATGTCCAGGCCTCTTCTTTAGGAGTTAGCTCTGATGCAGAATGTCACTCTCCTTGAAGACTTTGCAAAGGTGTTTAAGGGAAAGCCCGGTAGAGAGAACACGAATCCCTTAACTTCCTGTTTCAGAACACTTGGAGATGAGGACACAGCACAATATATCCATGCCCTCACCTTTTTCCTCAAAAAAGAACTTTCCATCCCTTAGTCCTCACTGACCCATAGGGAAAAGACACTGACAAAGGACTCCCTCACCCACATGATGACAAAGCCCATGGAGAGCTGTTGATATGCAAGAGGCCTCACTGTTTCTTGAGATATCTAGGAATTGTAGTGGAATTAGGATAACCTTGCCATCTCTGGAGAAATGTTGGCCTAAAGGATGGTATACTGAATGTCATTTTCTTTTCTCTTTGTCTAGAAAGTGGAAGAGGAACATTAACTCACAAGACAACCTCAGTTCTTGATCAGGCTCAGAGGGTTCTTTTACTGTCCTTCCTGGTACTTCCTATCTTAATCTATGGGACACAAAGGTCATGAGGGAAGGACTGCTGCCTCTGTGAAGTCACAATTCTTTGAGGTCATAGCAATCACTCCTCATCAAACCACTCCTGATCATTACACTTGGATGGAGTTGTCACAGGTGGGCCAAGAGAATCCCAAGCCCTCCCAAACTGCTGGGGCCGCCTGGGTCTCTCACCAAGGCTGTTTGCAAAACGAGTCACTGTCTCCTTCTCCATGGATGATTTTGTAGTCTTTGGTCGTGGCTGTTAGCACCAACCCTCTGGACTCTGGAAAAACGCAAGAATACACCATTCCATCTTAGCCATGGAAGGCCAGGAAAGAATCAGTCCTCAAAGCCTCAGGGGAGGAAATCTATGCCCTGCCCATGGGTATCGTCCTCCCACCCAATCAGGGAGCTTCTGACCAGGAATAGGGCTACCCAAGAAAAGCTCAAAGGGAACACACACAACCATGCCAAAGACCTGTCTGGAGTCTTCATCATCGAGGAAACGAGTACCTCTAGTGTCTCTGGAAATCATTCCAAAACAGCCACCCAATCTTCAAAACTGACTGAGCAACAAAGGCAGATTTTACACTCGAGAACCTGAGGCCAGTATAGACTTATGTACTTGGAGTCCACAGGAGCAAGCATGGAGCATGTTGGAAGAGAACCATAGCCCACGTGAAACCATCTGAAAGACTTTCATGCCCATTTCAGGATGACAACTTGTATTTCTAAAATGACACATTGAAGAGGATTCAAATGGTCAAGAACCTTGAGCATTCCTACAGGCTGGTGCAGCTACCCTCTGGGGAACTGAATGGAGATGTGGCAGCAGAAGACTGCCTTAACCCTCTCATAACCATGTCCCAAATGGTTTCATGTGATAACCAAACAGTGCCTATTGCGGAATATGGGCATGTTGTAATGGAGCCAGCAGAGGATGAATAATGTGTCAACAAGGGGCCTTTATAGTGCGACAGACAGCGGATGCTACAGATTGGTGAGGGGATCCAAAAAGGCAAAGAACAGGAGAATGAACAAGGGAGCTCAGAGAGAAGGCCTGGCCTTTTAGGATGGTGGGCGGTTCTCTGTACCTGGCAGCATTCCATATGGACCTAGGTCCAAATTAAATAAAACATACTCTGGCCCCTGTAAATCCTTGCACACTGTTTTTTGTTGTTGTTGTTATTGTTGTTTGTTTGTTTGTTTGGGTTTTTTTTTTGTTTTGTTTTTTGGCAAATGATGCACATGCATAAATTTGACAAAGAGACTGAGCAGGAAACCTGAGACCAGAGCCGATACCATGACCCTGGGATCATGAGTTGAGCTTAAGACACCTTCTGAACTGATGGACACAACTTGAGACCAAATATTTGACTTCAGAATACCTCCTAGTTCCAGACAAGAACCACTGCTCTGTCATTGTTCAGAAATGTAAGGCATACGGATTTTGGCTTGGTCTGGTGTTGCTTGAGGTATCTGACCTGCTTCGAGAGCTGGTATAGCTTATCCATTTGAATTCCTTGACTTGGCTATGGACAAACTATTCTCCCACGCATATTTGGGTAAATAATAGTCCTCCATTGCTAGCTTTGCAGGGGAAATGACACTATGTCATGTGCTGCTTTGATTCTGTGAATGGTGATGGGAGACCTCTGTGCCTCTGAGTATGGATTTATGATTCTGCTCCCAGATAAGGGACATTTTTCAGCTCTGATTTCTCAAAGACATGTTCGGTCCTCTTTTTTTCTCCCACTCCTAGCTCTACAACAGGCACCTCTTTCCATTCCTTGGAATCCATGTCTTCTCTAAGTTCTTTGTCATGTTCCGTCATTATTCTTTCTCTTTTGGATTTGATTCCTTAGTTTACAGTCATTTTCTTCCAGGTAACTAATTTTATCCTCTGCTTATACCAGCTTCCTGGACTTTGCATCCAGTCTGCTACCAATCTTTTCATCAGGAACTCTTTATATCATTTTATTTTATTTATATAAGTTTTATCTCTGTGGTTCGAGAATCCTGATATCTTTTGTCTTTTCTGATGTCCAGGGAGTGTTCTGGTCGCTGCTTTCAGTCCTCCATCAGGCGTGTTATATGTAGAGCTTTCACTCCGATTGCCTGGCCATAATAATTTCTTGTTCTTTTCTTCAGCATCAATTGATTCTTCCATCTTTGCATTGGATCTAGGTCTCTGTCTTTTATGTATACGAAATGCCCATTCTGTTTTCTAGCCTGAAGATAATTTTATTAAGAAAAAGATATCATGGAGTGTTCCAGGCCTGGTCCTTGAGGGAGTCTCAGTGTGTGTGTGGCATGCCTTCCCTCTGCTATTGTGTTGTGTATGTCCCCTGTAATTGAGGTCTGTCATCTGCAGAGGCTCTCATTGCCTGAAGTTTGGTGTGTTTGGGGTCTGGGCTGAATATGCTGAGGCTTAGCTAGCTGGGCTCTGATGTACCTGAGAATGGAGACATTCAACAAAGTCAACAGAAAGAAGGTCTGCAAAATGCTGTTGTCAGGAGAGAGCATGTGGGCAGGGCTTATTTCTAGTCCCCTACAAGAGAGTCTGTTCTCCTGGGACTAAGCAACTTGGACTGAGGAAAGTAGTACCCCAAGTGTTCCACTGTTGGTATTTCATGTTTGTGTGTTAGGCAGCTAATGTCCTGTCCATCCTGTCTTTGTCCAGTAGCTCAGTCTTGATGCTGCTGCTCTAAGAGCCCAAACTTTCTTGTGTCCCCATCGAGTCATCTCCAGGAACTCTGCCTCTCAGGGATGCAGTGCCAGAACCCACCATCTTTGCAGTGTGTTTCCAGTTATTATCTCTGATCATAGTTCCCAGCCTGTCTGCACCTAGTTTCTTGTTGGTGTTCTCTCCAGGAAAAACACAGGGTTCTCTCGAGTCAATGTCTGGCAAGCCTGCTGATCTGAAGTCTCCAGGCCTCAAGACACTTTGTTGGAAAGAACTCGTGCCTTTCGGACACTCTGCTGGTCACAGCCAATGCCATTGTTGTACATGACCCTTGTGGGTTCCCAGTGTGCTCTGCTCTCCTATGCCTTTGTCTTTTGAATTGGCTCACTGCCCTCTGAAGCACATGAAGCACAAGTCTCCCCTATTCCATGTCTCCAGTCTTCTCCCATAGTCACTGTGACTTATTTTCTCTTTTTATGTGGAGTTTGATTTGTAGGATTCATGTCATTTACATGAAGTTGTAGTTGATGTGGTAATCTTCCAGTTGTGTTCATGGCTGAAGACAAGCCTGGAGTTCTCAGACACTGCTACCATCTCACTGCCCTCCAAAGGCACCACAGATTCTTATCAAGGCATAAGCAAGAATGTATTCTTGCCACTTGCCTCATGTGGCAGTGTTGTGGAGAGCATTCATTGGACTACGTCACATCTCTCAGTCTCAGAAAGACCAATCACATACGATTTTACTGTCTCATGGTAGTCAAGAAACATATGAAAACGCAAGGGAAAATAGGACAAACAGTAGAACTCTAACCAGGCTCACAAAATATGGTTTCTGTTTGAATACAGGTTTGTGAGAATATTTGTTTATAATATAGGACAAAATATGACTTTTTTTTTAGTAAATGTGGCTGAAAGTTATGGAAGGTGAGTTCTGAAGGCATGTCAAAATGAATTGTTATCCACAAAAGACCAAGTACCTATCTATTGATATTTTATTGTTAGTGTTATGTGAAACTCACACAGACAACACACACACACACACACACACACACACACACAGAGCTATAAGACACATATAAGATGGGGAAGAAGTGAGGAATTGCACTAAAGGGCACAAACCCCAAAGAAATTTCCATGAAGGGGAAAAGCTCGGAAATTCCAAGTCAGAAATCAACCAAAACGAGAAAGTTAACTCCTTACCTATCAATAATCAGTTCAAGTATTCAGGTCTAATATCTCCTATTATGACAAATAGATTGTTGGGCTGGATGAAAATTAAAAAAAAAAAAAAACAGGCAAAATGCCAAGAAGAAAAGAACATAAACAAAAAAAGCTAGACCTTATTTGTATATAGCTGATTTTTTTCGATATAAAGATACACATAGCTTGAAAATGAAGGAATGAGGAAAACATAAGTTATGCAATTGGTAAGGATAAAAGAGCCAAAGTGCATGTGTCTCTGGCAAATAGAGTGATTTTATGCCTTTGAGAGACAAAAGATTATGGAAAGTTGTTTTGTCTTGATGGAGCATCAACACATCAGAAACTTGGAAGGATTGCCAACATATACACCACCAGCATATGTAAAACTAAATGTTGGAAGTATATTAACAGAAAAGAAGGGATATGCTCAGCACAATCCAATATTAATGGGGACTACAATATCCACTTTCAATTGGCAAGGAGAAGAGAGCCATAATAATTGTGCCAATGACAAATAGAGATATTTTAGGACTTTGAGAAACAAAAGGTTACTGGAAGGTGTTTTGTCTTGATGCAGCATCAAAGTCTCAGAAACTTAGAAGAATTGCCAACAGATATACCACTAACATGGGTGTATCTAAATGTTGGGAGCATATTAACAGAAAGGAAGGGAGATGGGGACTTCAATCCAATATTGTTGAGGACTATGAGATCCACTTTCAGCACAGGACAGATCCGGATGGAAAGGTGGTAAGGAATAACAGACGTCATCATTGGCTCTCTAGACCACCTGATGTTTGGGGAGACATGCCTAAGATTGTGTCTTTCAGGGCCATAAGAAGAGTTCTTCCCAAAAGTAAACCTAGCATTATCTATCAGAGATTCTGTGCTGAAGTCCAAATCCAGTCTTAAATAATAGAAGATAATTTAAATCCAATCAGGTTTACTTATGACCTCGAAGGTATGAAAACTGAAAGAGATCACATATGAAAGTGTAACACAGCCAGACACTAATAGGTGGAAAACACAACACACTTGCGAACTAGCAATGAATCAGAGAAGAAAATCAGAAAGTACCTTGAGCAAATGAAAGTTAAGAAACTTACGGGATGAAGTAAAAAATTTTATGGTGAAAGATATAGGGTTAAATGCATGTATTTCCAAAAATTAAAAACACCAAAAAAAAAGCAACCTAACTGGACGTCATAGTGAACAAAAAAGAAGTAATGAACTCCAAAGGTAACAGAAAAAATGAAATAATAGGTATGATTATTGAGACACATTGAGACAAATAGCATGGAGGACAAGTGGAGTTAGAGAGAAGAAGGGAGTTGGCAGAATATGGAAGGAGAGGTGAACCATGAGAGACTATGGATTCTGAAAAACAATCTTAGGGGTTTGATGTGGCAGGGGTGGGTTGGAGGTTGGGGTACCAGGTGGTGGGTATTATAGAGGTCATGGATTGCATAGAGCACTGGGAGTGGTGCAAAAATAATATTGTTATGATGAAAATAAATAAAAATAGACTAAAGAAAAAAATAAGTTTGTGTTTATTTTAATTTTTGTTATGTTAAATAAGCCAGCTTTACATCCATTTGTTTTGACAAAGTATTCACTGTTGCTTTAGTTCCATATACAATCTAGTGCTCATCCTAATATATGCCACAACTCCTCAATACCAATTAACCAGTTCCCTCATTCCCTGCATGTCTTTTTTTTCTGTAACCCTTAGCTTGTTTCTAAGATTCATGAGTCACTCCTGGTTTGTCTCCTTTTCTGACTTTTTCCCATTCAGTATTTCCTTCCTTTACTAAGGGCCATGGTATTCTTCCTGGGGGATAAAATGGGGAAGCCATATGATATTTCACTCTACCTGCTTGCCTTTTTTATTTCACATCACCGGTTCCTGTGCTATTCATGTAAATGCAAGAACCAGGGATTTATCCTCCCCAATGACTGAAGAATACTCTGTTGCCAATATGGACCACACCTTCTTTATCCACTAGTCTTTGCAAGGGCATTGCAGCTTAATCCACAGTTCTGGTCGGGTGGGCATTTCAGGCCATTGATATAGGCCGTTCCTTTTCCTCTGATTGAAGGGACTTGGTCAAGATGTTCATATCCATTACCACAGTAATTTCCATTACCATTAGAGTTAACGAATGATGACAAGGAGTGCTGTCTAGGGCTCTTCCTTAAGGGTTAGCTCTCATGCAGAATGTTACTCTCCATGAAGCCTTTGCAAAGGTATTTAAGGTTAAACCAGGTAGACAAAGCCCTAATCCCTAATGTATAGTGTATCAGAACACTAGGAGATGAGGACACAAACAACACAATACATCCATGCCGTAACATTTTTCCTTGAAAAGGGACTTTCCGTACCTTAGTCATTAGTGACCCATAAGGAAAAGACGCTGAGAAAAAAACTATTTCACCCACAGGATGACAAACCCCACGGATAGATGTTGATACCCAAGAGACCTCACTGTTTCTTCACATCTCTAGAAATGGTAGTGGAAATAGGAAACCTTGTCATTTTGGGGAAATGTTGGCCTAAAGGATGGTATACCAAACATCATTTTCTTTTCTCTTTGACTACAAAAGGGACATGGGACATTAGGACACAAGACAAACTGAGTTCTCGATCAGGCTCAGAGGGCTCTTTTTCTGTCCTTCCCAGGGCTTCCTACCTAAAGCCATAAGACCCAAAGGTCATGAGAGAGGGACAGCTGCTTCAGTGAAGCCAGCTTCTGTGATGTCGCAAAGCTTTGATATCATAGCTACCATGCATCCCCTAAGCTCTACTGATCACTGCACTTGTTTGGAGTAGTCATGGTTAGGCCAAGATGATCCCAAGCCCTCCCAAACCGCTGGATCCGCCTGGGTCTCTCACCAAGGCAGTTCGCAAAGTGAGTCAGATTCACTTTCTCCATGGCCGAATTTGTAGTCTTTTTTTGTGACTGTAACCACCAGCCCTTTGGACTCCAGAGAAAGGCAAGAATCCACCGTTATATCTTACCCATGAAAGGCCAAGAAAGAATCAGGAGTCAAACAAAACTTCAGGGGAGGAACTCCAAGCCTGCAAATAGGTATGGTCCTCCCACCCAGTCAGGTACTTTTGCCAGGAAAAGTGCCACCCAAGGGTGATGCAGCTACCATCTGGAGAATTGCATGGAGATGTGGCAGCACAAGCCTGCCTTTACACTCATTACCATCCCTCAAATGGGTTCATGCGATATAAAGAATAGTACCTCTTGCAGAAAATGGTCAGGTACTAATGGAGCCAGCAGAGGATGTACAATGTGTCAACAAGGGGCCATTTCTGTGGGACAGACAATGGATGCTACAGGTTGGTGAGGGGATACAGGAAGACAAAGAATAGGATAATGAACAAGGGAGAACAGAGTGAAGTCCTGACATTTTAGGATGGTGGGAGGTGCTCTGTACCGGGCTGCATTCAATGGACCTAGTCTGGGCCCAGTCAATCCTTGTACACTGGTTTTGCTTTTGTTTTTGTTTTTTTTTTGGAAAACTATGCATATGCACATAATCGACAGATAGAAAGATCACAGTCACTGGATTGAGCTGGAAAGGGAGAGACAGACCTGTCCCTAAGCAGGGAACCTGAGACTAGAGTCAATGCCATGATCCTGGGATCATGAGTTCAGCTGAAAGCCACCTCTGAAGTGCTGGACACACCCTGGGGCCCAATATTTGTCTTCCTAATACCTACTAGTTCTAGAAAAGAACCACTTCTCTGTCATTTTTCAGAAATCCGGGGATATGGATTCTGACCTGGGCTGGTGTTTCTTCCTCTGTCTGACGTGCTTCAAGAGAGGGTATGACTTGTCTTTCTGAAGTCAGTGACTTGGCAATGGACACATTACTCTCCCACACATATTTTCGTAAAGAGAATTCCTCCATTGCTAACTTTTGAAGGAGTTTGACACTATATCTTGTGTTGCTCTTTTTCTATTAATGGTGATGGTAGTCCTCCATGTTTCTGAATCTGGATCTCCATTTTTGCTCCAAGATGAGGGACATTTTCATCTCTGATTTCTCAAAGAAAAGTTCAGCCCTCTTTTTTCTCTCACTCCTAGGACTCCTACCATAGGCACCTCTTTCCATTCTTTGGAGTTGATGATTTCCCTAAGATCATTGTCATGTTCCATCATTTTCACTTCTCTCATTAGATTTGCTTCCTTATTTTCCACTATTTGTCTTTCAGGTTACTAATTTTATTCTCGGCTACTGCCAGCATCCTGGACTTTGCATAGAGTCTGCACCAAACTTTTCATCAGAGACTCCTTATTTTATTTTATTTCTATAACTTTCCTCTCTGTGTTTCAAGACTCCCTGATGACTTCTGTTTTTTTCTGATGTACAGTGAGTATCCTGGCTGCCGTTTTTTATATCCTCCTTCAAACATGTTATTTGTAGAAGTCTCCCATCCATTGTCTAGCACTGATCATTTCTTCTTCTTTTTCCTCAGGATCAATTAATTTTTCCATCTTTGCCTTGGATCTAGGTCTCTGTATTTTTCTCTGTATTGGAAAAGCCCATTCTGTTTTTAAGCCTGAGGGTAATTTCTTTAAGAGAAGAGATCATGAAGTGCCCAAGGGTTGGCCCTTTTGGAAGTCTCGGGTGTGTGTGTCATGCATGCTCTCTGCTGTTGTGTTGTGGCTGTCCCCTGTCACTGACACCAGTCATCTGCAGAGGCCCTCCATGCCTTATGTTCAGAGTGTTTGATGTCTGGGCTTAATAGGGTGAGGTTTGGCTAGGTGGGTTCTGGTGTGCCTCTGAAATGAGATGTTCAACCAACGAAATAGAGCAAAGACATACATAATGCTGTCATCATGAGAGAGCAGGTGGGCAGGGATTTCTTCTAGTCCCATACAGGAGAGTCTGTTCTCCTGGGACAAAGAGTCTTGGACTGAGGAAGGCTGTACCACCAGTGTTCCACAGTCGGTACTCGTGTTTGCAGTTAGGCAGGTAATGTCTTCACCGTCCTGTCTTTGGCCAATAGCTCAGTCTTTATGCTGCTGGTGTGAGAGCCTAAAATTTCTTGTGCCCCATCGAGTTATCCGTACAAATACTGCCTCTCATGGATACAGTGCCAGAACCCCCCATCTTCCCACTGTGACTCCTGGTATTGTGTCTGATCATGGTTTCCAGGCTGTCTACACCTGGTTGGTTGTGGGTATCCTCTCCAAGAGGAACACAGTGTTCTCTCAAGGCAATATCTGCCAACAGGTTGATCTGAAATCTCTGGGCCTCATACCTTTTGTTGGCAAGAACCCGTGCCATTCAGACCCTCTGATGGTCACAGCCAATGGCTTTGGGATACATGCTCTGTGTGGGTTCCCAGTGTGTGCTCCTCTCCTGTGGCTTTGTCTTTTTCATTGTCTCATTGCACTCTGAAGCACCAACTGCAGACATCCCCTGAACCATGTCTCAAAATTTCTCACGTAGTGTCTGTGACTACTTTTCTCCTTTACTGTAGAGTTTGATTGGTATGCTTCTGGTATTTTCTACAATATTGTGCTTTATGTGGTAATCTTCAGGTTGTGTTCAAGCCTTAAGAAGAGCATGGAGTTCCCGGACACTACTACCAAGTCTCTGTCCTCCAAAGGCACCACAGTCTCTTACACAGCCATAAGCAAGAGTAAATTCTTCCCACTTTCCTCATGTGCATAGTTGGGTTGAGCATTGGGCTATGTCACATGTATCAATATCAGAAAGACAAATAACATACGATTTCACTCTCTCATGGTAGTCAAGGAACATTTGAAAAAGCAAGGGAAAAAGGGACAAACAATATGACTCTAACTACACACACAAAATTGTGTGTTTGTTTAAGGCCGATTAGTGAGAATACATGTTTATAAAAGAGGACTAAATGGGACATAATGTGTAGGAAGTGTGGCTGAAAGTGATGGAATGTGAGTTTTCACAGCATATCAATTTGAATTGCTATGCATAAAAGACTGAGTTATTATCTTTTGAAATTTCATTTTAAGTGATATATGAAATAAACAAAAACAACACACACACACACACACACACACACACACAGATAAGACACACAAAAGATGGGAAGGAAGTGAGGAATCACAGTAAATGAAGCAAATTCCAAAGTAAATACCATAAAGGGTAAAGGTACAGAGAATCCAAGTCAGAAACCAACCAAAATGAGAAAGTTAACTCCTTACCTATCAATAATTAGATCAAGTAGTCAGGACTAAATTCTCCTATCCCTATAAAAGGATTTTTGGAAGAATGAAAATTAAAAAAAAAGAAAAGAAAATAAAAAAAAGGCAAAAAAGTTTAACAAAAAAACAACATTAACCAAACATAATCGATCTTATGTTGGCCATAGGAGATTTCCTTTGACTATACAGATACACATAGCTTGAAAGTGAAGGAATGGGGGAAGATATAGGTTATGAAATTATCAAGGAGAAGAGAGCCAACGTGATTGTGCCTATGGCAAATAGAGAGGTTTTATGCCTTCCAGAGACAAAAGATTGCTGGAAGGTGTTTAGTCTTCATGGATCATCAAAACATCAGAAACTTGGAAGAATTGCCAACATATACACAACCAACATGGGTGTATCTAAATGTTGGAAGCATATTAACAGAAAGGAAGGGAGATGGAGACCAAAATTCAATATTGTTGGGAGTATCCCCATGTTCTGCATGCTATTGCTCCACAAATAAGTGAAACCATATGATAGTTGACTCTCTCTGCTTGACTTATTTCACTCTGCATAATCTCTTCGAGTCCCGTCCATGTTGCTACAAAAGTTGGGGATTCATCCTTCCTTATTTTTTAAAATAAATTAATTTATTTTCAGAAAATCAGTATTCATTATTTTTTCACCACACCCAGTGCTCCATGCAATCCGTGCCCTCTATAATACCCACCACCTGGTACTCCAACCTCCCACCCACCTGCCATTTCAAACCCCTCAGATTGTTTTTAGAGTCTATTGTCTCTCAATATTCACCTACCCCTCCAATTTACCCCAACTCCCTTCTGCTAACTACCTTTGTCCTCCATGATATTTGTTATGCTCCACAAATAAGTGAAACC
>NW_026739436.1:5072507-5084828 GCF_022355385.1 Mustela nigripes
AGTTGACTCTCTCTGCTTGACTTATTTCACTCAGCATAATCTCTTCCAGTCCTGTCCATGTTGCTACAAATGTTGGGTATTCATCCTTTCTGTTGGAGGCATAATACTCCATAGTGTATATGGACCACATCTTCATTATCCATTTGTCCATTGAAGGGCATCTTTGTTCTTTCCATAGTTTGGAGACCATGGCCATTGCTGCTATAAACGTTGGGGTAGAGATGGCCCTTCTTTTCACGACATCTGTATCCTTGGGGTAAATACCCAGGAGTGCAATTGTAGGGTCATAGGGAAGCTCTATTTTTAATTTCTTGAGGAATCTCCACACTATTCTCCAAAGTGGCTGTACCAACTTGCATTCCCACGAAAAGTGTAAAAATGCTCCCGTTTCTCCACATCCTCTCAGACACATGTTGTTTTCTGTCTTGTTAATTTACAACAATTGACTGGGGACAGAGAATGGTTTATTTAATTAGGACCTTGTTCCCCATGGAGTACATCCAGGTATAGAGTACTTCTCACCATGCTAAATTGCCATACCCTCGATCTGAGTTCCTTTGTTCATTCTCCTATTATTTGTCTTCCTATATATCCTAACCAACCTGTAGCATCCACTGTCTGTCCCACTGTAGTGTCCTTTTGTTTCCACATTGTTCATCCACTCTTGGCTCCATGAGAACATGCCCATTTTCCCCAAGAGGCACTGTTTGCTTATCACATGAAGCCATTTGGGGGACAGTAATGAGATGGTTAGGAAGGCTTCTGCTGCCACATCTCCATTCAGTTCCCCAGAGGGTAGCTGAACCACCCTGTGGGAATGCTCATAGTTATTTCACGTTCAAATTCTCTTGCATGCATCCTTCTGGAGATACATGTTGTCATCCTGAAATTGGCATGAATGTCTTTCAGATGGCTTCACTTGGACTATGGGACACTTCCAACATGCTCAATTCTTGTTCCTGTGGATTCCAAGCACATGAGTTCTTCCTGAGGCTCAGGTTCTAGGGATTAGAGTCTGCCTTTGGTGCATGGACAGTTTTGAAGATTGGGAAGCCGTTTTGGAATGATCTGGAGACACTAGAGGTACTCGTGTCCTCACTGTTGAAGACTCCAGACATGTCTTTGGCATAGTTGCAGGGGTTCACTGGGAGCTTTCCTTGGGTGGCTCTTTTCCTGGTCTAAGCACCCTGGTTGGGTGGGAAGACAATACCCATATGCTGCACGTGGAAGTCCTCCCCTGTAGCTTTGTTTGGGGCCTGACTCCTTCTTGGCCAGTCGTGGGTAAGATGGAATGGTGGATTCTTGCCTTTCTTTGGAGTCACAGGGCTGGTGGTTACAGTCTCGACCAAAGAATGTGAAGCCGTCCATGGAGAAGGTGACACCTACTCGCTCCACAAAGTGCTTTGGTGAGACCCCAGGAGTCTCCAGCAGTTTGGGAGGGCTTGTGATCCTCTTGCCAAGTCATGATTACTCCACCCAAGTGTAGTTATCAGGCGTGGTAGGGGTGGAGGGCTGCTATGACCTCAAAGTTTTGTGACATCACAGAAGCTGGCATCATGAAGTAGCAGTCCCTCTCTCATGAACTTTGAGTCCTGTGGCATTAGCCCGAGAAGGACAGAAAAAGAGCCCTCTGAACCTGATCAAGAACTCAGGTTCTCTTGTGTGTTAATTTCCCACTTCCCCTTTCTAGACAAAAAGAAAAGGAAATGACGTACGGCATACTGTCTTTTAGACAAACATTTCTCCAGAGATGGCAAGGTTTTCCTATTTCTGCTGCAATTTCTGGAGATTTCAATAAAGAGTGTGGCCCGTTGGGTTGAAATAGCTCTCTGTGAGATTTGTTATCCTGTTGGTGAGATAGTCCTTCCACAGCATGAAAAGGTTAGGGCATGGATATATTGTGCTCTGTGTCCTCATCTCCTAGTGTTCTGAAGCACTAATCATAAAGGATTAGGGCTCTGTATACGAGGTTTTACCTTTGCAAAAGCTTCAAAGAGGGTGACATTTTACATGATAGCTAACCCTTAAGGAAGAGCCCTGGAGAGCACCCATTGTCGTCATTAGTTAACTCTACTTGTTGTGGTAATGGGTATAGACATGTTGACCAAGTCTCTTTAGTCAGAGGAAAAGGGACAGCCTATATCAATGGCCTGCGATGCCCACTCGAGCATAACTATGGATTAAGCCACAATTCCCTTTAAAAGAGTCATGGATAAAGAAGGAGTGTTCCCTCTTGGCAACACGGTATTCCTCAGTCATCACAGAGGATGAAACCCTGATCTTTGCATTGACATGAATATGCCATGACTGGATGATGTGAAATGGAAGAAACAAGCAGACAAATGGAAATATCATAGGGCTTCTCTCCTATGTACCCCAGGAGGAATACCATAGCCCTTAGTAGAAGGAAGGGAAAACATAAGGGGAAGAAGTAAGAGAAGCAGACAAATGTGGGGTGCCTCAGGTCTCTGGGAATTAAGCTGAAGGATAGAGAAAAGAGAGACATGCAGGGAATGTGGGAATTGACTAATGGGTGACATATCTTAGGATGAAGACTAGGTCGTATATGGACATAAAGAATCAGTGAATACTGTCAAAAACTTTGGATGGATGATAGGCTGACTTCCTGAACAGACCAAAAAAATAAACAAACAAACAAACAAAAACTGGCCCTATCTAAAGCAGATGAGGACAGATAGAGAAAAGGAAGGAATTATATATTTGTTAACATTACTTAATAAAATGGCATGGAATTTGTTTCCTATAATGTCCTTATCTGAATTGTGTCTTTGTACTTGTAAAGTACATATGTACTTTTTGTCCTCATCCATTTCTGGAATCCATGAGAAGAAACAACATTGTCTTCATTAAATGTCTAGAATAGTTGACAAGGAAAATGATTTGAATCCAGCCTTCTGTGTGTTGGCAAGTGTTTGATTACTGCTTTATACGCTTTAGTAATTACTAGAGAGCTCAGATTTTGTAGTGTTCCCGACCTAATCTTGGGAGTTGATATGTGTCCTGGAATTTAGCCTTTTATCTCAGTTCTTGGATTTGATGGCATAATTGTTTAGACGGCTCTTTTTTTATTTTTAAGAGGGTTATTTTTTTTCCTTTTTTATATTTTTATTTTTATTTTATTTTTATTTTTTTCCTTTTAGAGGGTTATTTTTTTTTCCTTTCTATCAGTTGTCATGTGGTTTCATACTTTCAGCTGTGTGCTTTTTTCCTGTTTTGTCCAAGTAACAGCTCCTCCAGTTTATTCACATTTTCAAAACTGACGTATGAGTTCTCCTTATTATTTCCTATGGGTTTGTTTGTATTTCCTTTATTTTGATGATCATATATATTACTTCATTTTTTCTGTTAACCATGGAATTCTTTTCTTCTGCTGCTATTTCCTTGTGGTGTCAAGATTGGTTGTTTTTTTCAGTCTTTTTAACTTTTGGAAATACATGCATTTAACCCTATATTGTTTCCCCATAAAATGTTTGGCATGATCCCATAAGTTTCTTGACTTTCCTTTGTTCATGGCACTTTCTAATTTTCCTTTGGATTTTCTTTCTTTGATTTATTGCTAGTTCACGAGTGTGTTGTGTTTTCCACCTAGGAGTGTCTGGCTGTGTTTCCCATTCATAAGTGATTTCTTTTCATTTTCATACCTGCGTGGTGATAAGTATACAAGATAGTATTTGATTTTGTTTCCATTACTTATGACTGGATTTGGAGTCCAGCACATGATTTGTGACAGACAAAGTTAGGTCTGCCCTTGAAAAGAACTTCTCTTATGGTTTTCAGAGACACAATCTTATGCATGTTTCCCCAAAGCCCAGGTGGTCTAGAGAGCCCATGAGGACATCTGCTATTCCTTCCCACCTTTTTCTCTGGATGAACTGTTCTGTGCTGAAAGTGGATATCGTAGTCTCCAACAATATTGGATTGTGGACCCCATCTCCCTTTCTTTCTGTTGATATGCTTCCAACATTAAGATACCCCCACGTTGGTGATGTATATGTTGGCAATTCTTCCAAGTTTCTGTTGTTTTGAAGCTGCATCAAGACAAAACACCTTCCGGTAATCTTTTGTTTCTGGAAGGCATAAAGTCTCTCTATCTGCCATTGGCACAATCACTTTGGCTCTCTTTTCCTTGCCAATTGCATGACCTATGTCTTACCAATTCCTTCACATTCAAGCTATGTGTATATTTATATTTGAAGGAAATCTCCTCTCGGAACAGAACGACAGGCTTGTTTAGTTCTTGTGGTTATCTTGTCTATCTTTTTTGTCTTTTTTTTTCTTTTAAAATATTCATTGCTCCAACATCTTTTTATAGGAATAGGAGAATTTAGTCCTGAATACTATAAATTATTATTGATAGGTAAGGAGTTAAAGTTCTCATTTTTCTTGTTTTCTGAGTTGGATTCTCTGTGGCTTTCCCCTTTATGGTATTTCCTTTGGCATATGCTTCCTTTAATGCTATTCCTCACTTCCTCCCCATTTTTGTGTGCTTTATGTGTGCATGCCAGTAACTCACTCTTCTGAAAATGTGTGTGTGTGTGTGTTTGTTTGTGTGTGCGTATGTTGTCTGTGTGTGCTTCACATAACACTTACAATGAAATTTCAAGAAATAGGAAGTCGGTTTTTTAAGGATAGTAATTCAATTTTAATGTCTTGAAAGCTCACATTCCTTCACTTTCAGCCACACTTCCTGCAAAGAATGTCCAATGTAGTCCTCTTTTATAAACACTTATTCTCACTAACCTGCTTCAAACAAACACCAGCTTTTGGATGCCTGTTAGTAATATTCTTTGTCCCCTTTTCACTTGCTTTTTACCATTTTCCTTGACTACCATGAGAGAGTGAAATTGAATGTTATTTGTCTTTCTGAGACTCATAGATGTGATGAAGCCCAATGCTCTCCACAATTATGCCAATGAGGCAAGTGGCAAGAATTCATTCTTGCTTATGGCTGGGTAAGAGTCTGAAGTGCTTTTGGAGACAGTGTGGTGGTAGTAGTGTCTGGTAACTCCAGGATTGTCTTCTGCCAGGAACACAACTGGAGGATAACCACATCAAGTACATGGCAGAAAGGACTTGAATTGTACAAAGCAAACTCCACAGCAAAAGAGAAAAGAAGTTGCAGAGAATTTGGCAGAATCCTGGAGACATGGTTTTTGGGAGATGTGGCAGCTTGTTGCATCAGAGGGCAGTCAGCCAATGCAAAAGACAAAGGCACAGGAGAGTGGAGCACACTGGGAACCCACAAGGAACATATTTCCCAATGCCATTGGCTATAAGCAGCAGAAGGTCCTAATGGCATCATATCTTGCCAGCAAACACTCTTGAGGCCTGGAGATTTCTGATCACTAGGCTTGTCATAAATAGAGTCAAGAGAACACTGTTTTTTTTCTGGAGAGGACACCAACAAGCAACCAGATGCAGACAGCCTGGAAACCATGATAAGAGACAATACAAGGAGAAGCAGTGGGAAGATGGTGGGTTCTAACGGTGCATCTGTGATAGGCAGTGTTCGTGATTATGACTCGATAGGGGCACAAAGAATTTTGGGCTCTTGCACCAGCAGCATAAAGGCTGAGCTACTGGCCAAAGACAGGACGGTGAGGACATTAGCTGCCTAACCTGCAAACATGAAATCCCAAGCACTGGAACACTTTGAGTATGCCTTCTTCAGTCCAAGTTGCTTAGTCCCAGGAGAACAGACTGACCCATCAGGGACTGGAAAAAAAATCCCTGCCCTAATCTCTTTTGACCATCGCATTCTGCAAGCCTTCATTCTGTTGAGTTGGTTGAACATCTCCTTTCATGGGCACACCAGAGCCCAGCAAGCTAAACCTAAGAATATTCAGCCCAGACCCAAAACACACCAAAAGGCAGGCAGCTAGAGCCTCTGCAGATAACTGACCTCAAAGACAAGGGAGAGCAACAACACACTATCAGAGGGCATGCATGCCACACACACATCTTAGATTCTTTCATTGGCCAGCTATTCAGCACTACATCATCTCTTCTACCTAAAGAAATTAACTGCAGGCTAGAAAACAGAATGGGCTTTTCAAATACAAAGAAGAAGAAAGATACCTAGATCCTATCCAAATATGGAAGAATCAATTGATGCCGAGGAATAAGAACAAGAAATGGTCGTGGCCATGCAATCCGAGTGAAACCTCTACATGTGTCACACCCCATGAAGGATCAAAATCAGAAGCCAGGATTTTCACTGTACATCAGAAAAAGACAGAAGACATCAGGGGTCTCAAACCACAGAGATAAACTGATTTAAAAAGATAAAATAAAGAATACATGATAAAAAGATTGGTAGCAGATTTGATGTAAAGTCCAGGAAGATGACAGAAGCAGAGGATCAAATTAATGACTTGGAAGAAAAATCCTGGAAAATAAGAAAGCAAATCCAAAGAGAGAAGGAAGAATGATTAAACATGACAATGAGCTTAGGGACATCATCAATTCCAAGGAATGGAAAGAGGTTCCTATTTTAGGAGAACTAGAGGCAAGAGAAAAGAAGAGGGATGAACATTATTTTTTTTGAGAAATCAGTCTGAAAATGTCCCTCATCTGGGAGCAGAAGCAGTGATCCAGACTCAGGGACATAGAGAACTCCCAACCACTGAAGTAGAATAATACAAGACATAGTGTCATTCCCCCTGCAAAAGCTAGCAATGGAGAAATTCTCTTTACTGAAATATGCATGGAAGAGTAATTTGTCCATAGCCAAGTCAGTGACTTCAAGGGGACAAGCTATACCAGCTCTCTCAGCAGGTTGGATAACTCAAGCAACAAAAGGCCAAGCCAAAATCCTATCCCCTGCATTTCTGAACAATGACAGAACAGTGATTCTTGTCTATAACTAGGAGGTATTCAGAAGAGAAAGATTGGGTGCCGGGGTGTGTCATTTGTTCAGAGGTGGCCTTCAGCTCAACTCATGATCCCAGGGTCATGTCATCCACTCTGGCCTCAGTTTATCTTCTTAGGAGCAAGTCAGCTTCTCCCTCTCCAGCTCCACCCCAATTGTGATCTCTGTCTCTCTGTCAAATCCATTCATGTGCATCATTTGACCAAAACCAAAATCAAAACCAGCTCACATGGATTTAACGGGTCCAGAGGATGTTTTATATAATTAGGACCTAGGTGCCTATGGAATATGCCCAGGTAGAGACTACCTCCCACCATCCTAATATGCAAGACCATCGCTCTGAGCTCCCTTGTTTATTCTGCTCTTTGGACTGAGGAAAGCAGTCCCCCCAGTTATCCATGGTTGGGATTTCGTGTTTGCAGGTTATGCAGGTAATGTCCTCGCTGTCCTGTCTTTGGCCAGTAACTCACTCTTCATGCTGCTGGTTTGAGAGCCCAAAATTTATTGTGCCCTCATTGAGTCATCTTTATGAACATTGCCTCTCATGGATGCACTGCCAGAACACATCATCTTCCCCATGTGTTTTCTGGTATTGTCTCTGATCATGGTTTCCAGTCTGTTTGCACTTGGTTGTTTGTTGTGTCCTTTCCAAGAGAAACACAGAGTTATCTCTAGTCAATGTCTGCCAAACTGGCTGATCTGAAATACCCAGGCTTCAAAACACTTTGTTGGCAAGAACTCTTGCCATTCAGACCCTCTGCTGGTCAAAGGCAATGGCTTTGGGAAACATGCTCCGTGTGGGTTCCCAGTGTGTGCTCCTCTGTCCTCTGGCTTTGTATTTTCCATTGGCTCACTGCGCTCTGAAGCACCAACCGCCGATATATCCCCTAAGCCATGTCTCAAATCTTCTCACATAGTCGCTGGGACTATTTTCTCCTTTACTGTGGAGTTTTATTGGTACACTTCATGTCAATTTCCACCATATTTCAAGTTAGGTGTTAATCTTCAAGTTGTGTTCATGGCTGAATATAAGCTTGGAGTTTTCAGACACTACTACCAACTCTCTGTCCTCCAAAGGCACCACGGACTCTTACACAGCCATAAGCAAGAATGAATTCTTGCCACCTGCCTCATGTGGTAGAGTTGTGTAAAGCATTGGGCTACGTCACATCTTGAGTCTCAGAAAGAGAAATAACATACGGTTTCACTCTCTCATGGTAGTCAAGAAACATTTGAAAAATCAAGGGAAAAAGGGACAAACAATATGATTCTAACCAGGCACACAAAATTGTGTGTTTGCTTGAAGGCTGGTTAGTGGGAATATGTGTTTATAAAAGAGGACTAAATGGGACATAACTTGTAGGAAATTTGGCAGAATGTGATGGGATGTGAGTTTTCAAGGCATATCAAATTGAACTGTTATGCATAAAAGACCGTGTTATTATCACATGAAATTTCATTTTAAGTGTTATATGAAATAAACACAGACAATACACACACACATACACACACACAGAGTTAAGACACACAAAGAATGGTGAGGAAGTGAGGAATCACACTAAAGGAAGCAAATCCCAAGGAAAATACCATAAAGCTGAAAGGCACAGAGAATTCAACTCAGAAATGAACCAAAATGAGGAAGTTAACTTCTTACCAATCAATAACTAGATCAAGTTTTCAGGACTAAATTCCATTATTGCTATAAAAAGATCGTTGGAAGGATGAAAATAATAATAAAAAAAGCAAAAAATTCAACATGAAAACAACATTAACCAAACAAGCGTAACCTTATATTGGCCATAGGAGATTTCCTTTGGCTATAAAGATACACATAGCTTGAAAGTGAAGGATTAGGGGAGACATAGGATATGATATTCTCAAGGAGAAGAGAGCCAAAGTGATTGTGCCTATGGAAGATAGAGATTTTATGCCTTCCATAGAAAAAAGATTATCAGAAGCTGTTTAGTCTTGATGGAGCATCAAAACATCCAAAAATTGGAAGAATTGCCAACATATACACCACCAATGTGGGTCTATCTAAATATTGGAAGCATATTAACGTAAAGGAAGGGAGATGGGGACCAAAATTCAATATTGCTGGGGACTACAGTATCCAATTTCAACACAGGTCAGATCATCCGGAGACAAAGGTGGGAAAGAATAACAGACGTTATATGGGCTCTCTCGACCACCTGAGCTTTGGGCAAACATGCATAAGATGTCTCTCAAAGGACTATAAGAGAATTTGTTCCATAGGGCAGACCTGGCATTGTCTATTACAGATCGTGTGCTGGAGTCCAAATCCAGAAGCAAATAAAAGAAGAGAATTCAAATCCTATCTTGCTCCATGCAATCCGTGCCCTCTCTAATACCCACCACCTGGTTCCCTCAACCTCCACCGCCGCATTTTCAGAAACATCAGATTGTTTTTCAGAGTCCATAGTCAATCATGGTTCACCTCCCCTTCTAATTTCCCTCAAATTCCTTCTCTCCATCTCCAATTGTCCTCCATGTTATTTGTTATGCTCCACACATAAGTGAAACCATATGATAATTGACTCTCTCTGCTTGACTTATTTCACTCAGCATAATCTCTTCCAGTCCCGTCCATGTTGCTACAAAAGTTGGGTATTCATCCTTTCTGAGGAAGGCATAATACTTTATAGACTATGTGGACCACATCTTCCTTATCCATTAGTCCGTTAAAGGGCATCTTGATCCTCTCGACAGTGTGGCAACCATGGCCATTGCTGCTATAAACATTGGGGTAGAGATAACCCTTCTTTTCACTATATCTGTATCTTTGGGGTAAATACCCAGTGGTGCAATGGCAGCGTCATAGGGAAGCTCTATTTTTAACTCCTTGAGGGATCTCCACACTGTTTTCCAAAGTAGCTGCACCAACTTGCATACCCACCATCAGTGTAAGAGGGTTCCACTTTCTTCACATCCTCTCCAACACATGTTGTTTCCTGTTTTGCTAATTTTGGCCATTCTAACTGGTGTAAGGTGGTATATCAATGTGGTTTTCATTGGAATATCCCTGATGGCTGGTGATGATGAAAACATTTTCTCGTGTCTGAGAGCGATTTTTATGTCTTCACTGGAGAAGTGTCTGTTCATATCTTCTGCCCTTTTTTTTTTATATATGTTTGCCTGTTTCATGTGTGTTGAGTTTGAGGAGTTCATTATAGATCCTGGATATCAACTTTTTGTCTGTACTGTCATTTGCAAATATCTTCTCCCATTCCGTGGGTTGCCTCTTTGTTTTGTTGACTGTTTCCTTTGCTGTGCAGAAGCTTTTGATTTTGATGAAGTCCCAAAAGTTCATGTTCGCTTTTGTTTCCTTTGCCTTTTCAGCCATATCTTGAAAGAAGTCAATGTGGTTACTGCCTATGTTATCCTCCAGGATTCTGATGGATTACTGTCTCACATTGAGGTTTTTTATCCATTTCGAAGATAATTTGACCATAGATTTGAGGGTTCATATCTGGCTCTCTACTCTGTTACACTGGTCTATGTGTCAGTTTTTAAGCCAGCACTATGCTCTCTTGGTGATCACAGCTTTGTAGTAAAGCCTGGAATCAGGTAACACGATGCCCCCAGGTTTATTTTTTTTCCTTACTACATTTCCTTAGGGATTCGGGGTCTCTTCTGATTCCATAAAATAGGACATTTTTTGCAGAAAATGTGGCTGAAAGTGATGGAATGTGAGTTTTCAAGGCATATCAAATTGAATTGCTATCCATAAAGGAAAGAATTATCTCTCTTTATATTGCATTGTAAGTGTTATGTGAAGCACACACAGACAACACACACACACACACACACACACACACATAAGACACACAAAAGATTGGAGGAAGTAAGGAATCACACTAAAGGAAGCAAATCCCATAGAAAATATCATTAAGGGGAAAGGCAGAGAGAATCCAAGTCATAAAACAATGAAAATGCAAATGTTAACTCCTTACCCATCAATGATTAGTTGAAGTAATCAGGACTAAATTCTCCTATTCCTATTCTTACAAACACATTGTTGGACGGATGAAAATTAAAAAAAAAAAAAAAAAGAAAAAATATGCAAAAAAAGGTCAACAAGAAAACAACAAGAACAACAAACAGGCCATAGGAGATTTCCTTTGACTATAAAGATACACATAGCTTGAAAGTGATTGAATTTGGAAGACATTGGTAGTGCAATTGGCAAGGATTAGAGGGCCAAAGTGATGGTGCCTATGACAAATAGAGAGATTTTATGACTTCGAGAGACAAAAGATTACTGGAAGTGTTTTGTCTTGAAGCAGCATCCAAACATCAAAAACTTGATGAATTTCCAGCATATACATCACCACCTTGGTTGTATATAAATGTTAGAAGCATATTAACAGAAAGGAGGGGAGATTGAGATAACAATCCAATATTTTGAGCACAACGATATCCACTTACAGCACAGGACAGATCATACAGAGGGAAAGATGGTAAGGAATAACAGACATTATCATGGGCTCTCTAGAGCACCTGGGCATAGGGAAAACATGCATAAGATTGTGTCTCTGAGGACCATAAGATAAGTTCTTACCAAGGGTAAACCTAATATTGTCTATCAGAGTTCCTGTGCTGGAGTCCAAATCCAGTCATAATTAATAGAAGAGAATTCAAATCTTATCTTGCATATATATGATCACGAAGATATGAAAACGGAAAGAAAACACTTTCGAATGGGAAACACAGCCAGACAGTAATAGGTGGAAAACACAACACACTCCTGAACTAGCAATGAGTCAAGGAAGGACAATAAAAAGGAAAATCAGAAAGTACCTTGAAAAAACAAAAGTTAAGAAACATGGGATGATGCCAAAACATATTATGGGGAAAGAATATAGGGTTAAATTAGTTTATTTAAAAAATTCAAAACACCGAATAAAAGCAACCTAACCGACGGCATAAGAAACTAGAAAAGGTGAAACGAACTCCAAAGTGAACAGAAAAATTATGTATATATATATATATATATATATATATATATATATATATATACATATATATATATATTATCATTGAATGATAGAAATAATAACAAAACAAAACAATAGGAAAATTCAGGAGAACTCACAAATCAGTTTTGAAACTTTAACAAACTCGAAGAACTATTACCTGGATTAAATGGGGAGACATGCATACAGATGAAATTATGAGAACCCATGACAACTGATAGGAAGGAAAAAAACAAAAAACCTAAAAGACCCCTCTACACAATTATGACAGCAAATCCAACACTGAAGAAAATGATGAATTCCAAGACACATATAAACTCCCAAGACTAGGTCAGGAACCCTAAAAAACCTTAGCTCTCTAGTAGTGACTAAAGTGTTTGAAGCACTCCATATCACTCAGCATCAGGGAAATACAAATCAAAACCACAATGA